>NC_056736.1:399519366-399551866 GCF_019279795.1 Protopterus annectens
AACATACAATGATTTCCTCACTACTGTGGACACATGATGGTCAAAGGCTAGATTGTTATCTATGTGTGTCCTTAAGTCCCTGACTACTGGGTTAACTCTAAGGGGTATGTTGTCAGTATAACAGTTACCAAGGGTGGATGACTTCCCAAAGGATACTATTATGCATTTTTTGGCATTTAGGTTTAGTCCATGGCTCTGACACCAGTTGTTTGTCTGTGTCAGCGTCTCCTGGAGAATGTTTGTGTCAGTGTGGGAATCAATAACAGCTCCTAATTTGCAATCAACTGCAAATTTAGTCAGCCAGAGCCCTTTGACATTGGCCTGGACTTCAGAGAAATAAAGCCGAAAAAGGAGCGGTCCAAGAATTGATCCCTGACGGACTCCACTTGTGATTGGCCTCTTTATAGAGGTGGACTCCCAAATTCTAACTTCCTGGGACCTGTCAGTGAGCCAGTTGGCTAACCACTGAGTGACATATGGGTTTGCACATAACCTCATGAGTTTGTCAACAATGCCTGAGTGGGTTATTGTGTCAAATGCCTTGGCCAGGTCAAGGTAGGTAGTGTGAACCATTTTGCCCTCATCCATTGCTAAGGTAACTTTATCAATGAAGTCCACCAGGTTGAGTAGGCATGATTTGCCCTTGACGAAACCAAACTGGGTTGAGTCCAGTGTCTGGAGGTTTACTATATCACTGCTGATCATTTCCATGATAATGCTTTCCATGACTTTACATATAAGACTAGTGAGACTTATGTACCTGTAGTTTCCAGGGTCTGAGATGGCCCACCTTTGTGCAGAGGGATGACTGTTGCTGATCTCCCTTCATGTTTGAAAGCTATAGTTAAATAGCAGTTCCAGAAGCCCTGATAGGTCATGTTTTATGCTATTTAGAATGCATCCTGGGATATTGTCTGGGCACATTCATGCAGTGTTCTTGGCCTTAGAGAGAGCATTAAGGACCAGTTCCCTAGTGATAGCAGGGGGGTTATATTTGGTGCTGTTTCCTGAAGAAAGATTGAGGAGGAGAGAGGAGTAATGTTGGAGCTGAATTTATCAGCCTGTAAGTTTGCTATATCTTCTGGCTCAGTATTGTTGGCTCCATTTACAATGAGTTCTCCACACAGTTGTGTATTGCCTTTGAGGTTGCAGACATAGCTAAAAAATGCCTTGTGGCTGTCCTCAAATTCACCTGAAATTTGGCTTTGGTAAACTTTATTTGTCCTCTAAGATGTTTGTTTAGTTTGACGAGAGTGCTTTTATCCTGTTGGGTGCTCCACCTCCTAATTTTTGCCATTATTTTCTTCCTTCTGTTATACAGCCTATTGATTTTGTGATTCCTCCAGGGTGGCTTGTTTTTTGAGTTACTTCTGTACTTCTTCCTGGTGGGTACAGCTGACTCCATGCAACTATTAACATGCTTGTACATGGTTTCTGTGAACAGTTCTGCATAGGCAGCAGTGTTCTCAGGGTTTATGGGGGCTTGAAATTTTGCCACATTTTCACTTAATAGCAGCAGGTTAGCCTTAGATTAGTTTCTGAATATTCCAGGTTTAGCTGGGGGTTCATGTTTTATTTTTACTTCAAATGAGACCATTTTGTGGCCTGACCTTTCCAGGGAAGACATTACAATAGGGGTGTGCAGCAGTCTGCCCTGTTAGTGAGGAGAAGATCCAGTATGGCTGCAGACATGGTTGAGGAAAATTACAGCAGCCATCCCAGAATGCTCTACTCTTTCTGAGGTTTCTGCTCATGGCAGGGGAAGACCTTAATGAGCGCCACCCATAGGGAAGGGACAATTTGAAAATTCAGGGCTTCCGTGGAGTCATCTTGGTAGGTCCTTTCAGCACTTCTGAAGGCTGCCCAACTGTCCTGTTTTGGATGCAGTCAGGACTCTTCACCCAGCACCTTGGGAGACCACCAGCTTGGATGCTGTGTTTAGACTCATTTCCAGAATTTATAACATTCCCTTTTTAGAAATTCTAAAGCTCTATCACAAGCATCTCCCAGACATTCCACTCTGTCAGAGACTGCAGGCAGCAGTACAGATTCAGAAGCTGCTGGCAAATTGAGTCATCCAAGAGATCGCACCAAACCAAAGAGGATCCAGGGATAGGTTCATAGGTAGGTACTAGGCTATCTGCCCTACGGCATTTATAAGCCTAGCCAGAATGTGTTGGCTTTCGCCTCCCTTTTAGATTAGATTCCTGAGCCTCTGTCCAGCAGGGCCATAGAATTTATACCAGGGGTAAATTTACGATTTCCCATCCACTCATCAAGATTTCTTTTGAAGAGGGTCAGTGAGGGGCTTTGCCTAACATGGACTGGGATTCTATTCCAGAGTGAGGAAAGCCTCTGGGATATGAATCTATCCCTCCAGCATGTCCTATTTATTGTTGTGCTGAGGTTTAAATCCCTGGAGCGTGTAGCTCTAATGGATTTGGTTTTCTTGAGTTGAACTAAGTTCTATTAATTCCGGGTTAGACATGGCATTGTACGTCAGGCAGAGATCACCTCTGAGTAGGCGGTAAGCAACTGAGTATAGCTGGAGTTTCTTTAGTCGAGCTGCATAGGGCATCTGTTTGAGGCCCACGATCCTCTTGTTGAGGTACTTTTGAGGTCTCTCCAGCTGTTGCAGGTGTTGGGTAAGATACATCCCAAATGGGGCATTGTACTCAATTATGGGCCTGATGAGCAATGAGTAGAGAGGCACAATGACCTCTCTTGATCTAGATGTGAACCCTTTTGTGATTAGGTGGGCTATATAGAAGGTTTTTATAACCACTTTGGCAATGTGATTATCAAAGGAGAGGTTACTATCTACTTGGGTCCCCCCCAGATCCCTAATTACATCTTCCATGTTTAGTGGATTTCCTCCTATGTGGTAGTTTGTGGGCACTTTGTTTTTCCCAAAGGAGATGACTATGCATTTTTTGGCATTTAGCTTGAGGCCATGGTTCTGACACCAGGCATCTGTCTCCGTAAGACCCTTCTGGAGGATGCTTGTGTCAGCCGGAGAGTCGATTATGGCTCCAAGTTTGCAATCATCTGCGAACTTGGTCAGCCACAGTCCTCCCGTGCTTGCCTGTACCTCAGAGAAGTATATACTGAACAAGAGGGGTCCCAGGACTGAGCCCTGTGGGATGCCACTTGTAACTGGTTTGGAGTCGGACATGGCACCTGCAACTTTGACCATGTGAGTTCTATCCCTGAGCCAGTTTGCAACCCATCTCGTGACATATGGGTTAATATTTAAGCTGGTAAGCTTATTTATAATGCCAGAGTGGGGTATTGTGTCGAAGGCCTTTGCTAGGTCCATGTAGGCTGTGTGGACTACCTTTCCCTCATCTATGGCTTTGGTAACTGTTTCAAAGAAGTCAACTAGGTTTAAGAGGCAAGATCTGCCTTTAACAAAGCCGAATTGGGTAGGGTCCAGTGTCTGGAGGTTCCCAATGTCTTTGTTTATGAGATCCATGATGATGCGCTCCATAGCCTTGCAGACCAGGCTAGTCAGGCTTATAGGGTGATAGTTGCCGGGATCCATTGTGGCACCACCTTTGTGGAGTGGCATAACTGTTGCTGTACGCCATTCTTTGGGTACATATCCTGTAGTAAGGCCGAGTTGGAATAGTGAGTTTATGTGAGGGTTTAGTTCTTTTTGGAGCTCGTGTAGGACGCAGCCCGGGATACCATCCAGTTCCACTGATGCTGTGTTTTTTACTTTGGAGAGGGCTGCTTTCACCTGTGTGTCTGTGATGTCTGGGGGACTACATTCTTCTGGGATAGACACTGGCAGTTTTGGGGGGAAAGGAAGGGTAAAGTTTGCACTGAACCTGTCCGCCAGGATGTTGGCAATGTCAGTGGGTTCAGTGTATTTTATGCCATTCTGCACCAACTCAGAGCAGATCTCAGAGTTGCCATCTAGATTCTTAATGTAGCTAAAGAAGGCCTTGTGATTTTCTTTAGAGTCTTTGGTGATTTTTCCTTCGAAGCTAGACTTCGATGGTTTTATGAGGGAACATAGTTTCTTGCTAATACTGATCAGGGATGCCTTCCCTTTTTGGGATTTTGCTCTATCATGTAATAGTTTCCTCCTTCTGTTGCATAGCTTATTTATGGCTGGGGTCCACCAGAATGGTCTCCTGTTTTTGGAGGAGTGAGTCTTGGTTTTGCTTGGGATGGCTCGATCCATGCATTCCTGTAGGTGCTCATAGAATGCATTTGTAAAGGATTCTGCAGTTTGCTTAGCATTTTCCTTTAGCCCGGGGGCTTTGAAACTTTCCACTTTGGTTTTGAGAAGTGTGAAGTTTGCTTTTGAGAAATTTTTCACAGTGGTTTCCTTGGCTGGGGGTGGGGTCAGGATGTGGATGTCCATTGTGATTAGTTTATGGTCTGATCTTACCAACAAGGGGTTTACCTCTGGTGTTGAGCATTGGGCCCCAATGTTGGTGATGACCAGGTCCAATATGTTGTCCCCTCTTGTGGGAGTGGTGACTAGCTATTCCATGGCGTTTGAGTTTATAAACTCCAGGAACCGTTGGGCAAAGGAGTTGGGACTTAAGTAGTTTTTGCAGTCAATGTTTGGGTAGTTGAAATCACCCAATATCATGGTGTTTAGTGAGACCTTCATATTCTCCAGTGTTCTCAGGAATGCTGAGTGGGGGTCCTGAGACAAGGTGGGTGATCTGTAGCAGGCTACAAACTGAAAAGCAATTTTGCCTACTGTTAGTTGCACATGGATGGTCTCCAAAGCCTCGTGCAGTGCTACTAACCTGGAGGTGTGGGAATCCTTGATGAAAATGGATACTCCCCCGCCTTTTGTATTTTGGTCCGAGTTCTGGGGCCAAAAAGTATTGTATGAGGTATAACCTGGTAGTGCTGGGGTGCTCTCCGGAGCCTTGAACCAGGTTTCTGTTACTGCACAGATATCGATTTTCTCCATACTGAGGAGTGCCTCGAGTGCGTGCATCTTGAGGTTTAGATTTCTGGCATTAAGTAGCATTACCCCTAGTTTTTTTTCTTGTATTGTCTATGGAGGTGGGTTTGTCTTTTGAGCCTTGGCTAAAAAAGGCACTATGGAGTTGGCAAGAGCCTTGGCCAGTATTCGAAAGCCTAAGGGTGACAGGTGCAAGCCATCTCTAGTGAAGCAACGTTTCTCGTCGAGCATGTCATCCCAGGCTGACAGACACTGGATCCCCTTTGAATGACACCAATAGCTTAACCAATTGTTAAAATTCATCATTTTGTCTTTATACTGTGGCATCAT
Source organism: Protopterus annectens (assembly GCF_019279795.1). Taxonomy (NCBI): domain Eukaryota; kingdom Metazoa; phylum Chordata; order Ceratodontiformes; family Protopteridae; genus Protopterus; species Protopterus annectens. The sequence goes on from NC_056736.1 coordinate 399,524,633, forward strand.
TCTTGGTGAGGGCAAGATGCTACTCAGGGTCAAGGTCATACCAGCCTGGGCTACATGATCAGAGAGTTCCTCTATGTCTCTTTTCATGTAGTCCAGGGAGGTACATCTCAGGTCATTCACACCAACATGGACAATGACTGAGTCATATTTGTACCTGCTGTGGAGTGACCTGAGTGCTTGTGTTATGTGGCGGATCCTGGCACCCAACAGGCAGCTTATAGTGACCTTCTCCTTGTTCAGTCTGGTGAGTGGGACGTCAGTGTGCCTGACAATAGAGTCTCCTATTACTAGTGTATTTGGTGTGTTATTCAGCCTTAAGGGCTGTGACTGTGTGGCACACTGATTTTGTGAAGTATGTGATACGTGAAAATTGTTGTTGAGCAGCAATTGCTTGGATGTCTGCTTTGGACGTCTCTGCTGCTTTGGCAGATTTTTATTTAGAGCCTCCGGGTATGTTTTTGTGAGTTTATGTGTCTTGTTTGCTGATACGATTGGTCTATGTGAGACTGGTTTTGTGGTGCAAGTGGTTTCCTTCTCCTCTTGACTGACTGTGCCAGTCTTGGTTTGAGAGAGCTCAACTTCCAGTTTGGCTGTATAGTTGCATCTCTCACATATATTTGAGTTTGTTGGAAGGAGGGTTGTCTGTGTACATAAGGCAATTATAACATTGCCTCAAGATTCCCAGATTTACCAGCTGGACTGGAGAGCATAACTGAAACTGCCCTTTGGACATGCCTGCATAGTTTAAAAAACCAAACAGTCCACGGACTCCTTGTACCAGCAACCAGACAAAGTCGTTATCTGAACGCAAATTTATTTTACTTTACAAGCGTTTTCGCCACTGAATAACGTGGCTTCCTCAGAGAAAATCATTAACAATAAAAACTTTTGCACACTCAAAAGAGTGTGCAAAAGTTTTTATTGTTAATGATTTTCTCTGAGGAAGCCACGTTATTCAGTGGCGAAAACGCTTGTAAAGTAAAATAAATTTGTGTTCAGATAACGACTTTGTCTGGTTGCTGGTACAAGGAGTCCGTGGACTGTTTGGTTTTTTACAGCGGTTTGGTATTTTTTTGGTTTTCAACTGCATAGTTTAAAGACTTGTTTATTGATTGTCCAAAAGTGATGAATAGGGAGCCTTGTACTTCTAAGATAGTATAAGGGGGTGTTGCGATAGTTTGCTAGTGCTTACTTGAGAAGTTTGAGCAAGTGCTGGGCTGTAAAAGGAAGGTTGAGTGCTTGCTTTGAGAGTTTGACTAGTTCTAAGAGAAAAATCGAAAAGCAGACTTTGTGGAGCCGGGAATAGTTTAAACCTGCTTAAACGGTGCTGCGCGATGTTGCGTGATGTTGTGCGGTGCACAAAATCGCGCAAATGTGGGTTGTAAGGCAGGGAGCTTGAAAGAGATAGGAATTAGCCCAAACAGCCAATAAACTACTAGTTGCTGGGCTGAGACCACTCCTCCAGGGACAGATAGGCTGCTCAAAGCTCCCCACTCTCACTGGTGAACAGAGAAGCTTCCTCCTATCCAAGTAAGGATATGGGCAACATAGGAACTTATACCACAGCATAGAATTCAGCAAAACCTGAAATTTGGACTACTCTAGATTAGAAAAAGCGGGAAAGAAGGATTTTTTTTGTTTTTTTTGATTTTTTTTAGCAGAACAACAGCAATTTAACAAAAAACACAGTAAATGTTTAAACAGGCTAGCACACTTGAGTGTGTAGCCTATAACAGTAAAACAACACAAAAAGACTTTAAAATGACTTCTGGAAGTGCAGAACAGTAAAGAATACAAAAATAATGCTTTTTAAATCTTAGAATAGCTAGAAACTCGCTTTTCGGTGAGAAAATGCAGTCACAGCACGAATAGCACAGAAAAATACTTAAATCTGTTGAAAGTCTCTCTTTTGTCTCTCTGCTGCTTGTAGCACTCTGCAGGCCACCAGGAGGAGCTGTGCTGAGTTGAATACAAGTGCAAAACCACGCAAATGTAGGTTTTAAGGCAGGGAGCTTGAAAGAGATAGGAATTAGCCCAAAACGGCCAATAAACTACTAGTTGCTGGGCTGAGACCACTCCTCCAGGGACAAATAGGCTGTTCAAAGCTCCCCACTCTCACTGGTGAACAGAGAATCTTCCTCCTATCCAAGTAAGGATATGGGCAACATAGGAAGATATACCACAGCCCAGAATAAAGCAAAATCTGAAATTTGGACTACTCTAGATTAGAAAAGGCAGGAAACAAGGATTTTTTTTTTGTTTTTGTTTTTTTTTTAGCAGAACAACAGCAATTTAACAAAAAACACAGTAAATGCTTTAAACAGGCTAGCGCACTTGAGTTTTTAGCCTACAGCAGTAAAACAACACAAAAACGACTTTAAAATGACTTCTGGAAGTGCAGAACAGTAAAGAATACAAAAACAGTGCTTTTTAAATCTTAGAATAGCTAGAAACTCACTTTTTGGTGAGAAAATGCAGTCACAGGAAGAATAGCAGAGAAAAATACTTAAATCTGTTGAAAGTCTCTCTTTTGTCTCTCTGCTGCTTGTAGCACTCTGCAGGCCACCACAAGGAGCTGTGCTGAGTTGAATACAAGCACAAAACTGTGCAAATGCAGGTTTTAAGGCAGGGAGCTTGAAAGAGATAGGAATTAGCCCACAACGGCCAATAAACTACTAGTTGCTGGGCTGAGACCACTCCTCCAGGGACAGGTAGGCTGCTCAAAGCTCCCTACTCTCACTGGTGAACAGAGAAGCTTCCTCCTATCCAAGTAAGGATGTGGGCAACACAGGAACTTATACCACACCCCAGAATTCAGCAAAACCTGAAATCTGGACTACTCTAGATTAGAAAAGGCGGGAAACAAGGATTTTTTTAGTTTTTTTGATTTTTTTTTAGCAGAACAACAGCAATTTAACAAAAAACACAGTAAATGCTTTAAATAGGCTAGCACACGAGTGTGTAGCCTACAACAGTAAAACAACACAAAAATGACTTTAAAATGACTACTGGAAGTGCAGAACAGTAAAGAATACAAAAATAATGCTTTTTAAATCTTAGAATAGCTAGAAACTCACTTTTCAGTGAAAAAATGCAGTCGCAGGAAGAATAGCAGAGAAAAATACTTGTGCATGTAGCACTCTGCAGGCCACCATGAGGAGCTGTGCTGAGTTGAATATAAGCGCAAAACCGCGCAAGTGCGGGTTTTAAGGCAGGGAGTTTGAAAGAGATAGGAATTAGCTCAAAACAGCCAATAAACTACTAGTTGCTGGGCTGAGACCACTCCTCCAGGGTTCTTTTTGGTACCAAAGAAGAACAAAGACCTCAGACCAATTATGGATTTGAGCAAATTGAATCCTTTCATTAAACAGACCAAATTCTGGATGGTCATGATGCAATCCACTCTACCTCTGCTGAAGAATGACTGGATGTGGTCAATAGGCCTCAAAGATTTTTACCATTATATCATGATAGAAAGGCATTCCAGGAGGTTTCTGTCCTTCCAGCTGGGAACCAGTCATTACCAATTCAGAGCCCTGCCATTCAGTCTCACTACCTCTCCCTGGATGTTCACCAAGTGCATGGCAATAGTTGCAGCTTGGTTCCATCTGCAGGGATTTCAGGTCTTTCCATATCTAGAAAACTGGCTCTTTACTGCCCCCATGACAGCATCTCTAATTTCAGTCAAGCTGTGTAGCCAGTTACAGATAGCCATCAATTATCTAAAGTTGAGCCTACAACCTGTTCAGACATTAGAATTCATAAATTGCCACTTGAATAATGTCAATCAAATTGCCAAACTCCCAAGCTCCAGAATGATCATCCTACATTCCCAGGCAGTATTTGTGCTTACTCTTGGCAAGCCTCCAGCTCATGCGATTTTGAAACTCTTATGCCACATGGCTGCTTAATTAGGCTTGATCCCTTTAGTGATGTAACACACAAGGGCTTTGTAATAGACTGTCACAGTGCAATGGTCCTATTTAACCCATCCATTGGACTTTCCCAAAAGGATGACAAAGGTGTGTCACGATCAGATTTGATGGTGGTTATAGTCTTTCCTTTGTGACTAATGGGAAACTGCTCATTCTTGCCCACCCCATGGCCACAATCACCACAAATGCCTCCCTTCTTGGGTGGGGGAAATTTTGAAGGGAGGTTGGTTTAAGGGTCCTGGTCTTATGCAGAGGTCAACATTTACACCAATATCCTGGAGATGAGAACTGTCCTCCTTGCACTGCAGGCCTTTCAGGATGTCCTCCCCAGCAGTGTGATTTTGATACAGATGGAGAAAATGTCCATCATCTGGTATCTCAACAAGCAGGGGGGACACATTCTTATCCTCTTTGTTGAGAGGTTGTGAGGATTTGGCAATGGGCGATCTCATCTCAGTGGTTTCTGATCACAATACACATCAGGGCAGGTATCCAACATTTTAGCTGACAGTTTAAGCAGGGATATTCTTTTTCCTCACAAGTGGTCTCTTAATCTGAGAATAACATCTCAGCTCTTTCGGCATGGGGGCACTCTGTGTTGCAACCTCTTTGTTTCCTCCTCCAGCACCAAGTGCAACAGCTATTATGCCTTGGTCCCTCCTCAATGGCAGTCACCCAGAGACACTCTTCTGTATGATTGGCCCCGGGTTCTCCTGTATGTTTATCCCCCAGTTCCTCTGATTGTCAAGTTTCTCCAGAAGGTAGTCCATTGGAGAGTGACATTGATCCTTATAGCTCCCTTCTGGCTTCATCAGGTGTGGTTCCCCTTTCTGTGGCCTCTTCTGAGATACCCTCCTTGGGTTCTGGATCTTATTCCAAATCACATTTCTCATCCATTGGGTCTGGATCTTCTCAGTCTGCAGTCCCTCAAGTTAACAGCATTGTTTCTCCAGTTCCCTTGATAGCCAGGAATCCCAAGCTGTCTAATAGTGTTGTGCTTATTTTGTCCTTGTCCCAAAAGCTATCCACTAGAAAAGTGTATTCCAGTAAATGGAAATAATGTTTCATGAAGTTGACAGAATCTCAAGGATTTGATCCTTTTTCTGCCCCCTTAGAGTCAGTTCTAGATTTTTTTGCTGAATTGTTTCATTTGGAATCTAGTTTTTCCTATGATGTTGGTAAAACTGGCAGCCATTTCTAATTTACATGTTGGTAGGGATAATGTTCCCTTGGCTGCTCAAAAAAATCCCAAGGAATTTCTCAAAGGTACATTTCTTTTGCATCCTCCCATTCAGGATCTAGTCCCTCCCTGGGATTTGCCTTTCTTGTTGCAAGTCCTTGCAGGCTCTCCTTTGAACCTTCTGCTACTTTAGACCTAAAGTTGTTATCTTGGAAACCTTTGTCTCTGGTGCCAGGACAATCTCCAAGCTACAGGTGCTAGATTCTTCTCCTTATTTGGTGTTTCACAAAGATAGTATTTCACTCTGCACCAACCATTCCTATCTGCCCAAAGTAGCCTGCAAGATTAATGTGAATAGATATAGTCATCCTCCTGGATTTTTTCCTAATTTCCCGAACAAGGGTAAATACTTACTGCATTGCTTGGATGTGCATAAACAATTGAGATTTTACCTGAACAGGACAAAAACTTTTAGAAAACCCAGACAGCTGTTTGTTTGTTTTACAAAATCCAGAGTGGGAAGATGTGTTGAAAGTGACATTATCCATGTGGCTGTCAGACTTTATTTCCTTTGCTCATACCTTGAGAGGCAAGACTTTGCATGGTAATCCTAAGGGACATTCTACAAGAGGTATGGCTACTTCTATGTGTTTCTTTTCCAGCTCTTTTTTGGATGAAGTCTGTGCAGCACCTACTTGGGTTGGCTATCACACCTTTGTTTCTTCTTAAAAGCTGGGCATTCAGTCAACGTCCAGGGCTTCCTTTGGCTCCACCATGTTGCGGAATATCCTTCCATACTTCCTCCCAGGGATTTTTTTCATGGCTAGGGAATCTGTCCCACAGGTTGAAGCCTGACAGATAAGACAACATCAGATAAGAAACTTAAGTACTTACCAGAATAGATCTGTTGTGTTGCCTGTCTCCATCTGGTTTAACCTTCCCTCTCACATGACCCCACCTTTTTGGCAAACCTCATTCCCTAAGATGACCAAGTGAGGGGAGGTTTGACTACTCACTTTTCTAGGAGTCCTTTGTCCTCCTACTTTATGTGAGAAATGTGTTTTAGAGCTAGATTAAGATGGGGCAAACTCAACCTGAGGTGTATGTTGGGGAGCAGGGGACTGTGGGTAGGACTTGCAGAGCCTTGCAAGTTGAAGTCTCAAGGATTTGGCTGGCACTAGATCTGAGTCAGCTCACATAATCCACATGTTGAACCAGATGGGACAGACAACATGGATCTATCATTATGGTAAGTACATAACTTTTGTTTTTAGCAGCTAGAGGAATGTTAGGAAATAGTTGCCCAAAAAATTGCTAGACGCTTGCTGTTTTTCATGGTTTGCTGAAAAAAATTGTCCATACAGGGACTGTCCTGCAAAGAGCCACATGTAGTTACTTTAGTAAAAAGCCTCTTAAGTACCCAACAAACAGACTATTAAAAATATAGCCTTTCATAATGCTCTCTTAATGTAAATCTGGATTCCATAGCAAGAGACAGCATTAACTTGAGAAAATGGACAAAATAAAAAGAACTGCAGCCGGTCTAGAAAGAACACATCAAGAAACAGCCATCAAGTGCATCTCATGTATGGAAATCAGCATTTGTTATCTGATTTTACGAGGACAAGCCTTGGAGCAGCATGCTGTGTAAAAGCAACCATGCAGACACAATGCAGATACAAATAGAAATAATTGGTCACTTTTATAAAAATAATGGAAAAGGGAATTCACTGTCATTGGTACCACAAGAAATAATTAGAACCCACAATAATGGAGAGAGCAGCCTGAAGTTACATAATTACCACAAGTCTTTCAACAAGGATAAATTCCACATTAAAAAAATGCAGCAATCATAACCACGAGAAGGCAAGTTACATAGAATGGCAAATAAATTGGTGCAGAGATTAAGGCTATGAGCTGTTAACAAACTACTTCCTATGGTATGGGATTTGATTCTCTCAGCCTTCATTTGTCTGCTGAGTGACCCTGGGAAAGTCACTTATCTAGACAGTGTTTTAGGGCATTTGGGAATTTGGGATCATTAATGGTCACCTGTACTGCATGCTTGTTAACTATGTATGAACCTATGAACCTAAAAATTTAAACATACACGTAATCACACTCACTTGCATACATACACGTGACAGCTGGCATTCACAAAGATACTCAAGGAGGTTGCTATGTGACGTGACACAGAGCTAATCAGAGATGCAGTAGGCAGGGAGCAGCACCTGTATATTGAGCAAGGATTCAGGTAAGAAAACAGTGGTGTAGTGGTAACAGAATGAACACTGGTATGGTGTCATATAGCAAGAGCAGTGCTACAGCAGCATGCATGGTCTACGTGACAGATGTTAATGTGCAGGCCTGCATGCTTAAGTCAGGGCATGCTCATGCACAAAATGCGATGATGTATAGCTGCAGTTAGAAGCTTGCTACCAATAAAAGGCAGCACAGCTGAGCAACAACAGCCAGAAGAAAGATCGATGTGGGCAAGCATGGGTTCCTATTAGATAGTCGAACTTCTGCAAGTTCGAACCTTATATGGTCGAGACCATAAGTTCGAATTTGCAGAAGTTCGAGCATTTCAATGAAAATCTCCATAAAGGGAAGTTTCCATTTTGTTCAATGTGGTGTGAGCTCGGAGTTGGTATATTTAAGTAGCGGGGGGTGCTGGAGGGCTTGCCCCCTGCTTACAACAGTTTATTTTTTCTTTTCTTTTTTTATCCATAGTCGAAGTTTTTTTAACTTCGAACAGGATGGTTCGAACATTCTGTGTTCGAAGTTATTGGACTTCGACTATGTGATACAGACCCAGTGAGCAGAGCACAGGGTTAAACCAAACCAGCATTTAAAGATGGAGGAAGTAGGCTAGATAGGAAAGTAGGAAAGGGCAGACCAGCAAGCAGAGTTATACACTGACTGTTATTCATAAAGTATGAATCATTGGGAAAATAGTATTTTTCATGGGCGATAGAACTCTTTAGTAAGTGCCACAAAGGAAGGGAAGGTCCTGAAGGATTGCTATGTTGAAAACAGAGGGAAAAGAAAGGTGGCAGTAGCAATTAGACATACACAGAGCACAGAGACATACATAGTGGGGAAGTTTACACATCCACACCCATAGACAAACACATGCACAAACACACACACACACGCGCGCATGCACAAACACACACAGTGAGGAAGAAGTGGATGTACACATACATACATACATACATATGTAAAAAGGGTGGATAACTGGTGATGAAAACAGCTGGACACTAAACAAGCAATGGGGAATGACACATATGGCATGGTAAGATGCCAACCAGAAACACAGGGCAATGAAATAGGCATCATTCACTTGACTAATATTAGGGGCCGGTTGCTCTAATTGGATGCCCAACAGGTTGGGCCTTGGCAGTCACATGACTCAACCAGTCATGCCAGGAGGTACTTCATGTTGCGAAGAAAGACATCCAATTGCTGCCACACTTTTGACAGGGACCAGCCTTGACAACTGATGCTGGAAGACCACTAATGGCTCTCCAGTTCACCATCAGGAAAGGAGCCCTCCCCCCTTCAAGTCACATCCCCTGAGAGGCATAGATGTTGGCTACTGATGAACCAGCAACAGAGGTTATAGCTGGTGGAGAATGAGATGGCCATATATTCTCCTCCTCTTCCTCTTCCACAACTGCACCTGCAGAAGGATGACACAATCAAGACATGATAACAAATAATAAGCCCTAAACACAATCATTTATGTATAGTGAAATGTAATAGATATCATATACACCCCACTGGCAAGAAAGAGCTTTCTACAGCACCCAACCATGTTCAGCAAATCCTCCTTTGCAGCTGCTAAACACAACACATATTACTAAGCATATATGTACAACACAACTAATAGTACAAAGCAATGGTTGCTACCTAAAAATAAAAGCTTACTTTGCATTTCTGTCTCACTGTCCTGAACCTCTGCCACCCGTATCCACAGCAGGTCAGAGTGACATAACCTCGTGTCATTATAACAATCAGGACACTGTTCTCCAGTATGGATGATGTCACTGACATCATTCAACACGTGGTCTGTTTCATACCAGACATCCATCTTATTCAAAGGGCCATCAACACCTGATCTGTTTCATACCAGACATCCATCTTCTTCAAAGGGCTATCATACTGGAACTGCAGGTGCTCCTTGACATCTCTGTGCATGAATAACCACAAAATCCTGCTATCACTGCACACCATGCAGGAGCCCTGCTTTTCACGTGTGCTGTGGCAGCCATAACCTCTCAGCAGGTTAATTCAAGGAGCACTATGGTAGTGTTATGCACATGGATATATGTTTATGAATGACATGTCACAAAACATAGTGCTGCACTGCAGACCTCTGTGTGTACATGTAATGTATACATGATCATGCAGATCACATGCTTCATGGAAGATTCATGCTGACATAAATACAGGTACATTGGATGCAAACATCAGTTCACAGAGGCATTGTCTGTTTTCATTAGCATACCCACCTCACTAACTGCCTCCTATTAGCATGATATAATACCTTAGTGCTGTTTTGTTTAACACTGCTTACAGCTGTGCAAATATGATATAGAGGAACTGGGATTAAAAAAACACTGTACATGTGGAGTTTCACCGAGTTAAAGATGATGTCTTGCCTGGTAAAATACCATAACAACAACCACAGACCCCATGATGAATTTCAGAGAGAGTGAGGTAAATATTGTGATACATGTGTAACTGGGTCCCCATGACACTGGCATGGCTCAATATCATCTGTCTGTGGGAGTTATTCAAGCTGTGAGCATATGAAGCCATGGGGATTACATGTTGCAAGGGTTATGGGAATCCACAGCCACCTGCAGTGGGAATCCATAGCCAGCCACATACAGTGGGAACCCATAGCCACATGTAGTGGAAATCCATAGCCACATGCAGTGGGAACCCATAGCCACATGTAGTGGAAATCCATAGCCACATGCAGTGGGAACCCATAGCCACATGTAGTGGAAATCCATAGCCACATACAGTGGGAACCCATAGCCACATGCAGTGGGAATCCATAGCCACATGCAGTGGGAATCCATAGCCACATGCAGTGGGAATCCATAGCCACATGCAGTGGCATGGACACAGTACTTAAAGCAGGGTGATGCTGTGCATAGCACTAACTGCAGCTGTTAACCCTTTGCATCAGGGAGTTCATGGTCACCCTAAAATTAATCCCACAGCATAACACACACAGTCAACCACTGACTAACATATTTTGCCCTTGAGGGTACAGATACTGGCAGGGCCACTTCATACAGGTAATGCCTTGAAAAGATGAATACAATGCTACTACAGGCCATTCAGACACATGGTAAAGATGTTTCAGACAAGAATTATCAGGACTATTATTCAGGATGTGAATACCATGGGTGGCCATAACAGCTGTCTATAACAAGAGGTTTTGGGGCTCCTGGCTGGGGGTGGGCAGCAGCCCTTCATACCTGAGGGTGAATTGGATGTGGGAGTTTGGCTGGCACAAAGCATCTGTGTATCAGCTGAGGAAGCCAAGCACCAGGTTAGAAATATCCACTGCAGTACTGTATAGCACACTCCACTTCATGTTTGAAGAAAAGGATTGGCTACGGCCCACCTACATATATTTCCTTCCAGGCACCTCTGGCCTGCAAATGCAACAACCTGTATGACAAGGTACAGCTGTCAATTTATTTTACAGTAGCATTTTCATGTGTAGCAGTATGCATGCCACAGGGGGCTATTGAGACATTTGTGTGGGAACTAACAATTTCATTATGTCTGCGTGCTCATGCTTTCATATGTTCCACTTTTGCAGGGTCCAGCACAAAAGGCCAACATAGGGCTAAAATCAGAAGGACATCTGTTGTTCATGGTGTTGACAGCATGCAAGTGGCACAGTCTGATGATGCTGCAGCAGCGTCTGCAACACTATGGGGGGGGGGTCACCCACATCCATCATTACAGAGGCAGCTATAGCAGTACAGACTGCAAATGGTCTCACCAGTGCATGACACAGCCGGTACTTAAATGTCCTACATGGGCTCTTCCTGAATCACCACACAACACAATATCTGATATGTGCACCACCTCTGAGATGTACCTGCCGACTACAGGAGAGATAGAAGTGAGGATGTAGCACTGCCATAACTCCACAACTGACCCAGATATGGCTATGAGATTGAATTAGCCAGCAGATGTGCAGTTCTGTGATCCAGACTTGAATGGCTGCCACCCACAGCGTTATGGAGAAGGAGAGTGTACTGTGCAGCTTGTAGTACACAGTGATTTCTAGTATAGAGACATGGCACACATGGTGCTGCTGAGGTCATGGGTGGAAAATGTTGACTTGATATAATCCGTAAGACACATTCCCTCCACCATCCGGTCCACCACTGCACCCCATGGTCATGTGTTGGTATAGATGGCATGTTATGTGTTAGCATGGATGTGAGGTGGTTAGACATGGACCACCCCAAGTCACACAACACTGACTGTTGGTGACATGACATCATTGTGACTTGTGGACACAGTCCCTGCCATGTCCGATGGTTCATAGGTTCATAGGATGATACTAGGCTATTGGCCCGGAGACCCTTATAAGCCTAGCCAGAATTTTGCCCATGTTCCCTCAAAGTCAGCACCTGTTTTCCCTGTTCAGCAGGGACATAGGTGGGATCCCAGGGGTATATTTTCTGTTTCTCATCCAGTTGTCCAGATTCCTCTTAAAGAGGGTTAGAGAGGTACTCTGTTTGACATGGAGAGGGACTCTATTCCGCAGACGGAGGAGTCTTTGGGACACAAATCTATCCCGCCAACAAGTTCTATTAATGTCTCAGACCAGGTTAAGGCCTCGCATGCGGGTTGTGTGAGTGGAGTTTGTCTTACGGATATGCAGCAACTCCATCAAGGCCGAAATGGCCGGGACAGGGCTTTTAGCCTATCTGTATAGGATAGGTGTTTGAGACCCTGGATTTTTCTGGTGAGGAACCTCTGTGGTCTCTCCAACTGCTGCATATGCTTGGCAAGGTACATGCTGAAGGGGGCATTGTACTCGATAATGGGTCTAATAAGAGAGGAGTACAGGGATGTTATGACCTCCTTGTTCCTGGATGAAATACCCTTATTTATGAGGTGGGCCATTTAGAAAGCCTTCCATACAAGGTTGTGGGCAGTGCTGCTCCTCTCTATCAACACCTGGATCAACTCATCAGCATGCACAAGCACAGTCCTTCAGTTTTACCACTATCCTGTCACCTGCAGAAACACAGCCTGCCACCTACAGTCATGAGCAACTTCCAGGTCAAGGGCTGCACTGCTGCACATAGGATGCTCCATCAGGGTGTATATGTATGGACCTGTAGTTTTGCCTCTTCTTTGCCATGGACCAAATCAAGCCTTAACACCACAAGCCAAAACAGTAGTCACCAGTAATTTGCAGATCATGGCACCACAGTCCCACTACTGGAGGATATACTCCCTAAATCTCCATAGTCTCTTAGAGTATGTGGCTACTGTTTCACTTCCTGTGACCTTACTCCATATAATAGTACTGCAGTCAGAAGTTCCCCCACCTATGCACATGATGATGACTATGCACTGCCCACCCCTTAACTTGTGTGGTATGGTGATGTCTGATGCACAGTGTAGCCAGTCCATGCACTGCCCTACATACTTTCAGTGTGATACCACATGCATCGTTTTAATTTGTAGTGTCTGTGTCTTGTCCCATAGATCAGGCTGTGCTGCAATGCATTTTGCCCACATCTGTTGTGGTTCTGCTGTTGCTGAATGTTCTTCCCCTGCCTCTCCATCCTTCCCTTTTGTTACTGCTGACATGACAGACACTGCCATGATGTTCATCTGTTACTCCATTTCTTTGTGCAGTACCATGTTGAGGAGCATGACATACACAACAGTCATCCACATATTTCTGTATTATATTGAAGCATCCCTCCTAAGATGTTTATACATTGTAAGTCTGAATAATTGCTCCAGTGTGTTTCATACTGGCTGAGTTACTGGCCATTTCCTACATGGTCTGGCAACTGCATATCAGTTACAGTTCTAGGATATACCCAGCATTGCCTGCAACACATAACAAACAGCATACAGTGTGTGGCCTGCTCCCTGCATCCATGGTATGAAGGCCTGTCTATCAGCCACATGTACTATTATCAATGAGGTGACCCAGTGGGAAGTTCTCTCACAACAACCATTAGTATAGATTTAACATATGCCAAATATATGCATTGTGTGAATTGCCCTGGTGGCACACGGACACATTATAAATAATGTCCTGGGCAATGCAGACCACCTTACAATTCATGAATTGGAAGCCCTTTCTATCAATGTATCACAGGCTCTTGGATTTGGTGGGGCCTCAATAGCAACATGGTTAGAGTCTTCTGCTCCCAGGACCTTAGTGAAATGGACAGTGTCATAAAATGCGCACATGGAGTCGCTTCTATCTCTTCTGCTGTCCTGAGGAAGTGGATATGTTCCTCCACTTCTGATACCATAATGTCAAGAAGCTGGTTTAGGTTTCAGAAGGCTGGCTCTGTGATATCCTTAACTTGCCCCCCATAGTTTGCTGGAAGGTCCCTGTAGATAAGATGGCTCATGATACACCTCCCTTTTTGTCCACAGGAATGGCTATGCCACACACCCTCTTTGATTCTGCTAGTGGGTGCCACAGTTCAACAAGGTCCCTTATAGTATCCTTATCCAAGGCGGACATGTCCCACAATCTGTTGGCTGATGAGTTGGTAGTATGTTAGGTGCTGTCTGTACCTCCTCTTCTGGTGGTGCAGACAGACATGATGTACAACATTATGAGCACCAGGCTCTGACAGTGGTTCCTAACATTGCTATTCCTAGCATATGATATGAATTTCTGCATTCGTAATGGACATGTGCCCCTCACAGGGCTACAGTTTTATACATTTCTGAACTTGTGCCACTTTGGGTTCTTTTATCTGCATAGTCCATGAGGCTCATTACACGTGGCTTCCTACTTACATTTCATTATGCACTCATTAGCATGTAATGCATACCATGATATGTTGATCCTTGAATGGCTGTGCTGTGTTTTAGAGCCACCCACATCCTATGCATGGCTCCTAGTCATGATAATTTGCATTGCACACACATGCAGGCACACCTACTCTTGCCTGTACACAGCTCACCCACACTCATACATATGTAATAAGGTGAGGAACGAGGCATTTCCGGTGATGTTATAAACAGAATAAATGTTCTGCTTAATACCTGGCCCTGGGATCCTCTTGATTTTTTTTTTATTTTGTTACAAGAAGAACAGATTAAATGGAGAGGCTCCTCTGTCTACATGAAAATGAGTCAATAGGAAATAAGGAATGATGAACATTTTCGAATATCTTATATTTCATGACACAGCGCCAAAGAGATACTGTTTAAAACAAGCAGAATTAACTCACCCTAGCAATAAAGTTATTCTTCACATTATCCTTGTTTCTGCAATAAATTTCACAATATAATATGCTATAAATATAATATAGTGCTTACAGAAATAATATCAATACAAGATAAGGAATGTAAGGACTTCCAAATACAATGTCTGGTGTGTGTTTACATGTTAAACCCATTAAGGAGTTTGAACTGCATTTGAACACACTCAAAATATAAAACTTGGTTAGAGAAATAAATAAAAAAAAAGAATGCTGTTTATCATTCAGATGAAACTATCACTCAAACAGACATCAAAGGAAGTAACTCAGTCTGTTGAAGCAGAACTGGATTTTGGGGCTGTACTTAATATCTTTTAGTCAGTTCCATGGCAGCAGGCATCATGTATGCTTTCTGAAGGGATATCCTTACTACAGAGCATGGGGAGGTGATATCGAAGAAATGTTCCATGTAGGGATTTAGAGGCATCCACAATGGAGGGGGCAACACAATTAATATATCACATAAATTATAGTTTGCTTTGCATCTGTCTCTTCAGGAGCAGTAATTTGGAGATTAGACAGAAATGAGACTAAATTGTCTTCTGACTTCAAGGACACCGCTCTGTCTTCCACCACTACCAAGCATTTGAAAAGTCCACATTCTAATTTACTGAATGATTACATATTCAGTGTCCCATCCATTCCAAGCAAAGAATTCAGAAAAAAAAAATCAGTGGTACAAACAAGTGGTTGTGTGGCTCAACACTGTGGACCTTCAGTGAATGCGTTAATTTTTAACAGTACTGAAACCAGGACATTTAGCATTCCATTTACATTATGTTTAGTAGGTAGGGAGGTAGGGCCAGAATTGGGGCTGACCCATTGAAATCAGGACAAGTGGCATCCCTAATTGTACTAAAGGTCAATATTTTTAAAGTTATTCTGCAAAATGTCATACAAATACCTCACTACATAAACTACTGCACCACCCCTACTTATTTCAAACTAAAAATATCACTTTGAACAACAAAGTAACTATAAAACCACCTTTCAAAATGGTACTGTACAACGGCACTTAAGCTATTATGGTACAGTCCCACACAAAGGGCATTTTGAATGGTTTCCCAAAAAATAAACAGCCTGTGTTTAATGTGACAAACATCTTCTCGTAAATATGCTGATGTTCATCGTTTAACTCCAACCCTAAGAAATGTCATTCTCTGAGGCCTAACTTTATGGACTACTGCCTTTCCTTTTATATTAAAAAATCTGATTTTAGACAGGAAGCATGAGAAATGCAGAGCAGCTGTGAAATAACCATTTAAGAATAAATTACACAATGAGACTGCAGACATTAGGATGGAGGATGGAGACCAATGAGATTCATATTTTGGAATGTTGTGCCAAACTATCTACAGTCTCCACCTCCCACCTCCAAATTCTTGTTGTGTGGTGTTCATGGTCACTCCTCTCATCTCAGGAATTCATATTCACTGTTCATTTTCCAAAGTCAATTTGAATTCCTCATGTTTATGTTTACTACTTGTTGTACAGGGTTAGCTTCTCAAAACCCCTCAACCCCACCCCCAATTCATAACTTCATGTTCAGTGCCCACTGTCCAAGGTTACCACATCAAGCCCCAAATTCATATTCAGTACTCATTATCCAGGGTTACCCTTCCTACCTCCTGAAGTCATTTTCAGTGCATGTTGTACAGTGCACACTCCCCACCTACTAAATTCATGCTCAGTGCCCATCTTTTAAGGGGTGTCAATGTGGTTACTGTTGATGCTCTATAACAACTGCATCTCAGGTTTCTTCCTGCTCTTCATTTATTATACTTATGGCTTTGCTGTCATCACTGTATTCATGCATGTTTCTTTTCATCACATTAATTAATTTTCTCCACCTAAATAGCTTCTGTTTGAATGACTGCTCTGAATTTTCCATATGCATAACCTTTGGCTTATCAGAGCCCTTGTAGTACAATGATTCAGTAGCAGAAAAATAATAAGGTTAGAAAACTATTCAAAAAGTCTCTTGGGACTACCTTTATATTATGTTTCTTATAAATTACTTAGAGGTAACTTCTAGCAGGTCTGTAATGCATGGCTGCTCTGGTTCAGTTTGAAAGTCTTTGCTGGGAATTTGTTGCTGAGAGTTAACTAGAGATCAATGAACTTAATAAATACTAAAAGTAATAAAAATAAATAAGTAAATGAATAATAGAAAAAAATGACAAATACATTGAATGATGCATTTCAGTATTATGGAATGGGCTTCCCTTTGCATTCAGAAGAGCTCGGCCATTAACTTCTTTCAAAAGTAATCTTAATACATATATGAGAAGAAGAAAATATCAACCGAGGTTACAGCAATCAAGCTTTTTGAAAGGCAAAAGGTCATAACCTTGACAACTGGATTTATGAACTTATGATCCTTTAATGATTCGTTTCAACAAAAATTGCTAGAAATGAAGGGACTGTAAATACATATAAAGAAAATACCAGAGTAGGTTTGCCTCCTTCTTTGGAAGAAAGAATGCAAGGACATTTTAAATTACAAGTTTACAGAGTTCATGGAAGATACAAGTTACAAATGGAGAGCTTTTAAGAAATCTATTTCTGAATAACCTGACATGCAGTTACAGAAGAATGCAGTTTCAAAACAAGGATTATTTAAAAAGGTCTGAATATATTGCAAAAGAAGCCTAATCAAAGGGCCTTAAAAACAGAAATATAAGAAAGAATTTGTATTTGTTTTTATTTCTAGGGACCCAAAGAATGATCACAGGCAAATACAGTCTGCATGCAGTCTGAGCATACACACTTCAAGAAAATCTGGGAACCTGAAAATGAATGGTGAAATCTTACATAACCTAAACTACAGATCTTTTTCTCCTATATATGTAAGCTGTTCCCTGCAAAGAATATTTCTTATTTCTTTTGCTTTAAATGTCCAGATAATGTCCAGTCCATGACTTAGAGTGATATTGCTCAAACTATTACTTTGCCATGCTGGGTTCAGCTAGCATCCCAGGCATTGGAATAGAGAATAAAGTGAAGCGAGAATGAGTGGGTGCTGCTGCCTCTCCTGTGCAGAGGAGGGTTGTAGTCCAACATGCTGCAGCAATGCCTGGCAGGGGGCAGAAAATAATGTGGCACCATAAAGAGTGAAGGCATTTGCTTGATCGCATCAAGCAATGTATATGCAATGTGGCTCTGTTGGGTATATGCCCAGAAGAATTCATCACCCATGGGGCAGTACTATATGCCCTGTTTCAGAGATGCACATGTCAAGGATACAAAGAGGCCGGGCATTTAGTCTGCATACAAAATTAAGTCCCCCATGGCCGTTTTATGATGGCTTTTTCACTTATCTGCTTTTTCCTCTTATCTGCCTACTGAAGAATGGTAGCTCATTGAAAATGTTAATTTCTGTAAGTGAAAAGTGGGGTTCTCCTGCAAAGGGATGCGTGGTGCAATGGCCAATGCAATAAAGGGCGGATGAGCCACTGCATTGCATTGTGTGAAGGAGAGTTGATGTTTGTCAGGCAGAGGGGCAAAAAGATCTAGAAAAATATGTAGCAATCTAAAACAATATTTACTATATCATACAGTTATAAACATAACTTTCACTTCTGGAAAGAAAATATTCAATGGCCAACTGCTGTTTGCATTTTAGGATTTAAAACAAAACTAATCACATAAAATAAACATAATATATTTTCAATTGCTCCCAAAGGAAAATGGCAGTTACCGTTCTCTGATTCCAGCAACAGCAGGATACTGTTAACAACAAAGATCAAGATTCACAGATGATGATGTACATGAATGTCTGTGATGCACAGTACTTAAGCAAATTGTGTTTAAATGATGAATTATCGCTGACAACCATTATTCTAATTCACATCAGAATCACATATCATAAGCAGTGATGTTGGGAGGCACAGCAACTAACCTTCAGAACTATGCAGTAATAAAGAGCAATGCTGGCACGCCTATGGGACTTATTCATTTGTCAGGTATGCCTACTGAACAAATGGTTCCTTTTCATGGGTTTTTATTTATTTATTTTATTTATTTACATTTGTTGACTGGGAGTGTATGACTGGACATAGGTCCATTTTCAGCGGAGGCCTGGGGAGAAAAGCTCCACAGTTAAAATATACAGACAGTAGTTACATTGGATTTACATAGCAATTAACAATTTGATCAATGTAGCAATTAAAAATTACAAACATAGTTACAGATCATAGGTTCATAAGTGGGTACTAGGCTATCTGCCCGAAGGCATTTATAAGCCTAGCCAGAATGTGATGGCTTTCGCCGCCCCCTTAGATTAATTCCCTGTGCTTCTGTCCAGCAGAGCCACTGAAGTGATCCCCGAGGTAAACCTTCTGTTTCCCATCCATTCGTCAAGGTTTCTTTTGAAAAGTGTTAGTGAGGAGCTCTGCCTAATGTAGATTGGGATCTTGTTCCAAAGCATGGGAAGTCTCTGGGCCAGGACTCTATCCCTCCAGCACTTCCTATTTATTGTTGTGGTGAGGTTTAGATCCCTGGAG
This sequence comes from Protopterus annectens, assembly GCF_019279795.1. Classification (NCBI taxonomy): domain Eukaryota; kingdom Metazoa; phylum Chordata; order Ceratodontiformes; family Protopteridae; genus Protopterus; species Protopterus annectens. The sequence goes on from NC_056736.1 coordinate 399,543,774, forward strand.
CATGTGGCTCGAGGGGATAAGGTTTTCTTTAGGTGGAGCATGTCCATCAATTCTGGGTTGGACATGGCCTTGTATGTCAGGCAGAGATCACCTCTGAGTAGGTGGTATGCAACTGATTACAACTGGAGTTTCTTCAGTCGAGCTGCATAGGGCATCTGTTTGAGGCCATTGATCCTCTTGGTGAGGTACTTCTGTGGTCTTTCCAGCTGTTGCAGGTGTCTTGTAAGGTACATCCCAAATGGGGTGTTGTGCTCTAAGATGGGTCTGATGAGTGATGAGTAGAGGGGCGCAATGACCTCTTTTGATCTGGATGCAAACCCTTTTGCGATTAGGTGGGCCATGTAGAAGGATTTTCTAACCACTTTGGCAATGTGATTATCAAAGGTGAGATTACTATCTACTTGGGTCCCCAGATCCCTTATTACATCTTTCATATTTAGGGGACTACCACCTATATGGTAGTTTGTGGGTACTTTCTTTTTTCCCAAGGGGATGACTATGCACTTTTTGGCATTTAGCCTGAGGCCATGATTTTGACACCAGGTATCCGTCTCAGTGAGACCCTTTTGGAGGGTGTCAGCCGGAGAGTCAATTATAGCCCCTAGTTTGCAGTCATCTGCAAACTTGGTCAGCCATAGTCCTCCTGTGCTTGTCTGTACCTCTGAGAAGTATATGCCAAACAGGAGGGGTCCTAGGACTGAGCCCTGGGGAACGCCACTTGTAACCGGTTTAGAGTCAGACCTAGCTCCCGCAACTCTCACCATGTGAGTTCTGTCCATGAGCCATTTTGCAACCCATCTTGTGATGTAGGGGTTTATGTTCAGGCTGGTAAGCTTGTCTATAATAACAGAATGGGGAATGGTGTTGAAGGTCTTAGCGAGGTCTAGGTAGGCTGTGTGTACCACCTTTCCCTCGTCTATAGCCTTGGTAACTGTCTCAAAGAAGTCCACCAGGTTTAGGAGGCATGATCTGCCCTTAACAAAGTCAAACTGGGTAGGGTCCAGTGTTTGGAGGTTCCCAATGTCTCTGTTAATGAGTTCCATGATGATGAGCTCCATAGCCTTGCAGACCAAGCTAGTCAGGCTTATAGAGCGATAGTTCCCGGGGTCTGTTGTGACTCCACCTTTGTGGAGTGGAATAACTGTTGCTGTGCGCCACTCTATGGGTATGTAGCCTGTGGAGAGGCTGAGTTTGAACATTGTGTTTAGGTGACAGGTTAGTTCGTCTTTGAGCTTGTGTAGGACGCAGCCTGGGACACCATCCGGTCCCATTGATGCTGTGTTTTTGGCTTTGGAGAGGGCTGTTTTAACCTGAGTGTCTGTGATTTCAGGGACTCTACATTCTTCTGGTATGGTTATGGGCCCTTTTGGGGGTGAGAGGGGGGTAAAGTTTGAGCTGAACCTGTCTGCCAGGATGTTGGCGATATCAGTCGGTTCAGTGTATTTTGTGCCATTCTGCACTAACTCCGAGCAGATCTGAGCATTGCCACCTAGATTCTTGACATAGCTAAAGAATGCCTTGTGGTTATCTTTGGAGTCCTTGGTAATTTTTCTTTCAAAGCTCACCTTGGATGATTTTATGAGGGATCGTAGTTTCTTGCTGATACTGATCAGGGATGTCCTCCCTTCTTGGGATTTTACTCTTTTCTGTACTAGTTTCCTCCTTCTATTTTATAGCTTGTTTATGGCAGGAGTCCACCAGCCTGGTTTGCTTTTCTTGGAGGAGTGAGTCTTGGTTTTGCTTGAGATGGCACGATCCATGCATTCTTGTAGCTGCCCGTAGAATGCATTAGTAAAGGATTTTGCAGCTTGGACAGTGTTATCCTTCAGCATGGGGGCTTTGAAACTTTCCACCTCGGTCTTAAGTAACATGAAGTTTGCTTTTGAAAAGTTTTTCACACTGGCTTTCTTGTCCGGGGGTGGGGGCGGAATATGGATATCCAAAGTGATTTGTTTATGGTCTGATCTAACCAGCGAGGGGTTGACCTCTGGTGTGGAACACCGGTCACCCATGTTGGTGATGACCAGGTCCAATATGTTGTCACCTCTGGTGGGAGTGTTGACCAGTTGAACCAGGGTGTTTGAGTTTATAAATTCTAGGAAAAGTTGGGCAAGGGAGTTAGTACTTGAGTAGTTTTCCCAGTTAATGTTTGGGTAATTGAAATCACCCAATATTAGGGTGTTTGGTAGGACCTTTATGTCTCCCAGTGTTTCCAGAAATGCGGAATGGGTGTCCTGGGACATGGTGGGTGATCTTTAGCAAGCTACAATTTGAATTGCAGTTTTGCCCATTGTTAGTTGCACGTGGATGATCTCTGAAGCTTTGTGCTGTGCCACTAACCTGGAGGTGTGGGTATCCTTGATGAATATGGATACGCCCCCGCCTTTTGTATTTCGGTTTGGGTTCTGTGGCCGAAATGTATGGTATGAGTTGTAACCTGGCAGTGCTGGGGTGCTCTCTGGAGCCTTAAACCAGGTTTCTGTTACTGCACATATATCGATTTTCTCCATACTGAGGAGTGCCTCGAGTGCGTGCATTTTGAGGTTTAGACTTCTGGCATTGAGTAGCATTACCCTCAGTTTTTTGTTACTTGTGCTATTTACGGCGGTGGGTTTGTCTTTTGAGCCTTGCCTAAAAAAAGGCACTATGGGGGTGGCAAGAGCCTTGGCAAGTATTCGAAAGCCTAAGGGTGACAAGTGCAAGCTGTCTATAGTGAAGCAGCGTGGCTTGTCGAGCATGTCATCCCAGGCAGACAGACACTGGATCCCCTTTGAATGACACCAGAAACTTAGCCAATTGTTAGCTGAAGAACATAGTACATCAGTGAACAACTAGAATCTTTATCATCTGCGAAGTACATAACAGACATTAACAATTGTTACAATAAGAAGTTCCTGCTGTATAATAAGTTGTTAGGCTTATGAGCATCCGAGCTTGCTATAATCAAGGTAGTTAGTGGGGTGGAAAGAAAGGTGGTGGGTGATATTAGAGGGGGAGTTGCAAGGGCATAGCCAGCATGTTTTTAGGTGCCCTTTTAGAAAAGTTTTGAAGTGGGTGCATGATGGTACAGAGGTAATTGTGTGTGGGAGGGAGTTCTATAATTTGGCTATGGCGCAAGAGAATAGTGCTTCTCCAGCAGAGTTATTGGCTTTAGTGACCTGTAAGTGATTTTTGTTGCTGGATCTTAGTGGCCTGGTGGTGCGATAGGGTTGGAGTAGATTCTGGGAGGATGGGACTTTTAGTGGATGGTTTGCTAGTCTGTGGGCGAGTGTGAGTTGATACCATTGAAGGAGGTGAGGGACTTCAAGCCAGCCCAGTTCAGCAAGGGAGAGAAAGTGTTGACTACAGTAGGATGTCCCTGTGGCGAATTTGGCGATTTTGTTGTAGCAGGTCTCGATCTTGTTTAGATCGCATTGCCTCAGGTTGGTATATATTGGAGAGGCATAAAGTAGGGTGGAGATAAGGTGGAAATTTGCTACTGAAATCTTTGCTGCTTTGGTGAGAAGTTGCTTATTTCTGTATAATGCTCCAAGTTTTTTGTGGACTTTTTTTTTTATGGTCTTGGATATGTGAATGTCAAATTTTAGTTTATTGTCTATTTCAACTCCTAGCAATTTGGTGTGTTCTGTTGGGTGTATAGTGGTGTTGTCTTTTGCTGTGATATTAAAGTGAGAGTTGTTTTGAATATGTTTGGTGGGTTGGAAGATGAATAGTTTAGTTTTGTTTGGGTTGAGTATTAATTGGGCATTGGATAACCAAGTTTCAACAGAGGAAAAGGCTTACTGTGTGACTTTTTGCAGTTTGGGTAGGGACTGGGCTGAGCAGATGATGGCTGAGTCATCTGTGTATTGTATAAGTGTGCCATGTTTGGTGGCAGAGGCTAGATTATTGGTGAAAACAGAGAAGAGTAGGGGTCCAAGGATGGATCCTTGGGGAACCCCTATAGAGACAGGTAGTTGGGGAGATATGTCATTCTGCCATACAATGGATTGTTGGCGGTCAGACAGATAACTCTGAAACCAGTTGGTGACTGATTGAGAGAAGGATAGGTTATTGAGGACAGAGATGAGTTGTTTGTGTGGGGCCATGTTGAATGCTTTAGATAGGTCTAGGAAAGTAGCAGAGGAGAGATAGCCATTGTTTTTATGCTGAAGGATAATGTTAGTAAAGGAGAGTAAGGCAGTGGTGGTGCTATGGTTTGGTCAGAAACCATGTTGAGTATTTGTTAATAAGGAGGTAGTCTGAGACCTGAGAGTGAATGCATCTCTCTAGTATTTTGGAGAGTGGAGAGAGAATAGCTATGGGGCAGTAATTGGTTAGTTCTGTGGAGGGGCCTCCTTTGTGGAGGGGAATTATATGTGATACTTTCCATAGTGTGGGAACGTAACTTTCTGACAGAGATTGGTTAATCAAGATGGATACTGGGTAGGCTAGAGCATCAGCTGCGATTTGTAGGTATTCACTTGGGAGGTTGTCTGCTGCTAATTTGGTGGGCTTAAGTTTAGTTAAGAGTTTTTTTATGTTGGAGGTAGGAACAGGAGAAAAAGAGAAGACAGTGGGGAGATTACTAGTTGAAGGTGCGGGTTGGAGTGAAGGGGGGGTTGTGTTGTCTAGCTAGTGATAGTATGGTTTGTGTGAAGTGTGTGGTGAATGAGGTAGCAATATTTTCGGAGGAGTGAGGGATGTTAGGAGGAGGCGTACTGACTTTGCCTTGGTGGAGGATGGAGTTTATGGAGGACCAGAATTGTTTGGGGTTGTGGTGGGAGGAGTCTAGGGCAGACTGGTAGTATTGGAATTTGTCCTGTTTGATTAGCTTTTTGACATTATTGCATAGTTCTAGGAATTTCTGTCAAGTTGAGAGGGTTTTGGTTTTGCACCAGTGCTTCCAGGCTTTATCCCTGCTTTTCATTTCTGACTTAGTGGTTTTCTGTAGCCATGGGGAGGGTTGTGCTTTGGTTCTGGAAAGTCTTATGGGGGCATGGTAATTAAGGATACTCAGGAAGGTAGTATTAAAAAATTAATCTGCGTCATCAAGACTGAGGTACTTTAGAGGATGCCAGTTACATTCTTTGAGGGATGAGATGAATGTGAGTGGGTTAAAGTTTAGTTCTTTACGTATTTGACGGTAGATGACAGGTTTAACTTGGTATAGGTGTTTTTTGAGTAGGAATGTTGGGGAGTGATCACTGAGGCTATCCAATAAGCAGCCTGCTATATATGACTGGGGGCTCTTACTGACTAGTATCCAATCCGGGGTAGTGTGCTTGTTGGAGTTTATATTTATCCTGGTTGGCGACTGGACTAGTTGGGTGAAGCCATGATGGTTTAGATGATGGGTTGGATGGTTGCCAGAACAGGATTGCCAGTCAATATTGAAATCACCTAAAATTATAGTTTCTTGAGGGAGATGGTGGGTAGTCCAGTTGAGGAAGTTTTCTAGTGGAGGGATGTTTTGGCCAGGTGGGAAGTAGCATCCAATTATGCTGATGGTTTTATTTTGGTTTATTTTGAGGTTGGTATATATTATTTCTTCATTGCCTATTTGTGGAGCTGATGATTTTAAGATCTGAATGTTTAGATGCTGTTTAAATATTATAACTATACCGCCTCCTTTCTTGTTTAGCTTGTCTACTCTTAGTATGCCATAACCGGTAGGGAGGATTTGCTCACTGGTAATGTGAGGTTTTAGCCAGGTTTCTGTCAGGATGACTATATCTGGGGAGTACAAGTATATGGTGGCATGGAGTTCATGGACCTTGTTGGATATACTTCTAATATTTAGGCTTAGTAGAAGGAGGTCACTTGGCTTTTTATTGGCTGTGATTTGGGAGAAGTTGTGGTTACTAGTCTGATTATGAGTGGGGTTGGAGATGGCGGGGCCAGGGTTGGGGTGGATGTCTCCACTTAGGGCTAGTTTGATATGCATGAGGTTATTAGTTTTCTCAGTTTTTGAATTTGTTTATTAGGGAAACTTTATGATTGTGCTCTGTGGGTAATAGGTATGGTGGGATGGTTCCTATGTTAAGTTGTAGGGATGCTTTTTGTTTGAGTAATATAGTTGATAGAATATGTGAGGGGTGCAGAGTGATGGTACTTGAGTTGGTGGGAGGGGAGCTGAGTGAGGGTGAGACATGAGTGGTGATTTGAGTAGTTGTACAGTGGTAGTGGTTGAGTGGGGGAATGATGGAGTTTTGGTAGGATGTAAGATATGCAAGGAGAATGCATGCAGTGATCATAGGTATGGTATGCTTATACATGTTAGCTGAGGAGGAGGGATAGTAGTGGGAAGATGGAGGAGGTAGTGTTGGGTTTAGTGCTGTGGCTGGCTGTTGGAAAGATGGGAGGGGTATGCGTTTGTAATAAAGGTAGGACCACTGGGGAGTGAACCGGGCAAAGACCTTGTTAGTTGCTCTTACGAGGGGGCTGGAAACAATCAGGTAACAGAGTAAACTGATATAAGAACAAATGATAGTAAATGTGGAGACTCAGGAAGGTACCCTGTATTTCCACGAACTATCAGTTAACTGTGCCCCAGTTCAAGCAGTTTTAGTAAGTTTTATGGCAGGGCTGAGCATAAAGTGCTCAAAGGGTGGTTATAGTTTTAAAAATGGTGCATGCCACAGGTAATATTTATTAACTTTGGGATTGGCTTAAGGTAATAAACAGGGAAGGGGGAGGGGAGAACAAGGTTGTGCGTAGGCAGTTCTTTTGTACTGCTGCTAATGAGCCAAGATCCAAGCAAAGACAAGTTTGTGTTTAAGAAACAATCAGAATTGATCAAGGACTGCTCTGAAGCTGTAAGTCTTAGGTGGAAAAATAGGATAACCTGTATCAGTAGGCTACTGTGGTCTCAATTTAAATTAACAAACACACAATGTTTGATCAGTTATGGATACTATTTGCTAACAGAAGGGAATAAAAGAGAAAATGGAAGAGGAGTTTGTGTGTGTGTGTGTGGGGGGCTGCTTACAAGCCAAAGCAGAGTGCTCTCCAGGGGATAATGAATATCAGCTCAAACAGGTAGACACATACTCAAAGTTAACTTTAGGTGTTTGTGTTTGCAGACAGTTCAGACCCGGACTGTGCTTTTCTTATAACAATGTATCCACCGATTGGATAAAAGATAAAGGTGGTACCGCAGCTGAATACTTAGAGTGGTGTTAGGTCTAGAAAAGAAGAGTACAGAGAGGAGTAAGCACTTTTGAGATGGTAAAGATATATTATAAAGATTACAAAAACAAACTGTTACACCAGAGCACAGTCAGGTTAAATGACTTCTAGAAAATCAATTTGCAAGTAGAAATTGGGAAGAATCAAACCAGGACTTCAAGCAGAAATGCACATCCTTAATCATCTGAACTAAACTACCAGACATAAGTAATCAGTATACAAACCAGCCAACTTAGAGTTTTCACTGTGTAATATCTTTAACCTCTAGTAGTGGCGGCCCATGTAATATACACAAATGACACTTTAAGGGCAGATGGTGTTTCAGATACATGGCTCCTGAATGCTCATAACATTTGGCTTTATTGGCCTGAATGTACCCATGAAGTCATAAAAAGTAAAAGGTCATAGGCATTCAGAAGCCATTTAGCTGAAGCACCATATGTCCTTAAGGGTTATTTGCATATATGACATGGACCTCCACTACAGGAAGTTTAAGGTATTATACGGTGAAAACTCTAGCTTGGCTGGGTTTTTCTTTGCAGTTTTTACTGACTGGTTTGTCTGTGTGACATTTATAGCTTTTGATTTGGTAATCAGTCCTTATAGAGATCACATAATATAATAAAAGGCCACAGCTATGTCGGACCATAATTTATACATCAGTTTGAGATCAACCTGTCTTTTAAAGTTCCATAAAACCTCTACCCACACACCATGAGTTTTGGTATCCAATGCATGGTAATACATCCAGAGAGGGTGTGGTTTTCTTAAAATCAGGCATAAGGAGAAGAGAATGTGGCCAATATGTAAGCATGAGAAATGAGTTGCTGTCCTCCCACAGAGACTATAAATGTACAGCACATTGGCCTTACATCTCGTTATACTGCAGAATGGATCATTTTAGAGTGCAAATTTTGTGCAAG
>NC_056736.1:399556866-399594366 GCF_019279795.1 Protopterus annectens
GTTATATGTATCTAACTCAAGCACATAAATTAATACACAAGCCTGACAGCTGCCCAGCATTAAACAATATCCTATAGCTCTATACTCCATCCAGAAGTTTGCACTCTACTAATAAACCACTCTTAGAAGTATATAAGCCTCATAAAAGAGCTGGTATAAACCTCTACTGTTTCTCCATTGCTAAACAGTGGAACACCCTACCCTTAAATATCACCACTTTAGACTCCGTAAGGGGCTTCAAACTCACCCTAAAAAATCACCTTTGCAACACACACATATGTCTCTGTTCCTCTCCCAAAAACTAATATACTTCTTTTCCTATCTAGTCATCCTAAGTATATTACTACCTGTCTCCCCATACCTTCTCCTTCCTCGTACTACCTCCTCACCATCCTTGGTGCCATACTCCTCCCCTGACCATCTACCTATTTTCTGTGCACCCTTTTTCCCCTAACTGATGACTTATTACTCACCTCTCATCTCCACCAGCCCCTACATCTCAAATTACATGTTTCCTATATTTTTCATATTCTCCTTACCTTACCTCTAAACGAGTCTATATTAGACGAACGAAAGTTCATCTTAGCGAACGCTCACATGAGCGAATATTGCGGAACTTGAAACCGCAATTGTGAGATCGCTTTACAGTGAGGATGGGAATAGTTGCCCTTTCCTCACTGTAGTGCGATCTCGGAGTTGGAATATATATTTGGGGGGTGTGGGGGGCGCAGCCCCCCACAATTGCAGTTTTGAGTACCTGGATATTCGCTCATGTGAGCGTTCGCTAAGATGACCTTTCATTCATTTAATATAGACCCCCCTCTAAACATCTCTTATATACCTTACCTAGCCTCTATACAGCTCTGTCTACTCTAGCCTACCTAGTCTTTAAACATCTCTCTGTTCTCTAGACTACTATTCCTTTCCAATCATATCTCTCTCTATCAATGTATCCTCTCTCCCTCCATCTCAGTAATCCTAAACAGAAAGCTATATCCCCTCACACTCCATAAACATACAACTTTACCTACATGAATTCACCTATCTTCTTACTGTTCACTTAATCATGTATCCCAGACTGACCCTAACCCCAAATGAATGCTCTTTCATATCTAAGCTTTACCATGTCTATGTTACATAACAATACTTTAAGACACACTGTACAATTCTCATTTTGATTATAATATACTGTACCAAACTGTATGTGTAATGTCTTTTTATCTTGTGTAATAATGCTTTAAACTGTTGCTTTTCTTCTCATTCTTGATTATAATATGGTAAACTAAACTGTATGTGTAATGTATACTGTACATTGTCAAAAATTCTGTACTTTATATGAAGCTTTTCTCCTCATACCACCGCTGAAAATGGGTTTCTGACCCAGTTGGACTTCCCCGGTCACCAAATGTCAATAAGTAAATAAATAAATAAATGTTTTTATGTGGACAGAATTCTAATTTTAAACCACTCTTCCACCTATTGAATAAAGCAATTTTCATTATTTACACTCAATAGTATAATGTCTTTATGGGCTAAATTGGTGTTAAGTAATTTACCTCTAATCTACCAAGCAGAGCTCATCACTTCCAAGCACTCCTGCAACTGCAAACGTTTGAACTAAGCCATAATTTAACATAATCTCATCTTAAAATAGAATAAAACATACTAAAAAACCCAGAGAACTAGCAGTCCCTCAAACACCTAATAACACAATACAACCCATGACATAACATTGGATCTCAATACTTAAACCACATTATCTTTCAAACTCCAGTAATCACTTTGGGGATTCCCTTTATGCAGTAAATGTCTCAAAGCTATGGAACTCCCTTCCATCCCAATTTACTACTGAATCTAACCTCGAACTTTTTCAAACAAAACTTTTATTAAAAGCTTGTCTAACAGTAAATTGGCACTGTCACTAGGTCAGACAAGGACTAAACCCTTATATATCCTTTTTCTTGCCTCCAAACTTTTAACATTAAATCTAATTCTTCTTTTCTTCTTCAGAGAAGAAAGTAAAGCTTATGTGTCAAAAGATGCTGCCATAATAATACAAAATAAAAGTTTAAGATCTTCTTTTAAGCTATAACACTTAAGGAATCTAATTCACTATATATTCTGGCTTATTTGGTTTGTAAAAAACAAGGAATGGAAAAACACATTTACAATGTGAAAGCAAAAGCACAGCATATTTATGTACAAATTCAATACACATAATTGCATATCTGCACAGACATACTGAATACTGCACAAACTCAAAATAATGATATCCTTCATGACTATGTTGACATGTTTACAGGCTTATAAAGTTTGCCAAGAAAATATCAAATCCAAAATATGCCAATGATAGATCCTGAAAGTAAAACACCAGTAGCATTGAACAGCAGAACTGAACAGCATTGGGTAAAATAAATTGGAAAGGTTAGTAGTCATTAGGAGGCAATTAAATACAACACAATGAGTAAACAATATAGCTTCTGTTGTGAAACAAGGCAGCATTCACAGCTGTATTTATTTAGTTACTCATCCATTCTTTGATTGCCACATAAGTTAATTGTTCCTGGATCCTTTTCATTTACAATCTGAGTGCTTAAGCACACATGTTTATACTGTGTTACAACATGGAGCATTATATCATGACAATTACATCAACATCAGTGAGCTTTTCTTATGGAATTATTCCAGTACGACATGAGAATTGTTTCATTGTGACAGAGCTTTTCATACAGTGTAACTTGCTCAACATAAAACATTTCAAGAGGAAAATTATATCAGTGCAGGGGAGTTTTCTTTTAAAACTTACCCAGAATTATACAAATATAACTGAGTGGCACAACAGGTAGCACACTTGTCTTTAGTGCATGGACCTATGAACATGAAAAAATGAAGAGTGCAAGAATCAGGTTCCTATTAGATGACCGAAGACACATTCTATCGAATGCGTCTTGGTCAAACTTAAAACAAAGAAAAGGCAAAATAGCAAAGCAGCTTTTAAGCGAATTCTTTCCCAGGGAAAGAATTTGCTTGGCCGCTTCTGTTACTTTGCCGTTTTCGACACTGTAGTGTGATCTCGAAGTTGATATATTTAAGTGGGGGGGGGGGTGAAGCCCCCCCACTTTATGTATTCTTTCAATTTTTCTTTTTGGAAAAAAATCGCTGTTCTGAGCTTTCGAGGTTGTAAGTTTTCCCTTACATGGGGTCAATTATTCATTGTTCACTTTTTTAAGCGTTCAATGATATAATATAGACCCCAAGAATCTACATGTGCATTCCCACGTGGAAGTACTATGGTGCAAATAAACCAGTTGTATTTCAAATACATACCATTTAGAATGGTACAGAAGTTATTATCTTAGAAGAAACTATCTGCTTATGAGTCAACAGCATTTAAAGATGAACAAAAAAGATATGCTCAGCTCAGGCAGAAAATGAAGTGTTATAATACTGTGTGGATGTAAGAAATAACTGTATATGATAAAGAACTATGGATTATTTTAGGCAATAGTACAGATGCTATTAATAGCTGAAAAACCAAACTAACTCTAGAGATGTAATGGCACTGACTTAGAAATGTCATTACTGAAAGAACTAATAACAGCTATGACTGTAACTGCAGGGAAATTGTATAATAATGTGCAGAACTTATCATAAATGGCATCACTCACACTGAACCGGAGGCCACTGCCAACCGTTTGGCTGATAGATTCAACTCAAATCCCCCCACTACCCCCCCAATAGTCCAAGGAAAATACTGCATACCACAGTCCCACCAACCATTACTAGGGAATAGGTCATTAATATACTTTCCAAGGCCATACACACTGCATCAATGGGCCCCAATAACATCCCAGGATGTTTAATAAATAGCATGAAACATGACCACTCTAGTTCACTTGAATCATTTTTCATCTGGAGCCTACAGTCAGGTTTTGTGTTCAAGGAATGGAAGATGGCTACAATCATTCCTCTGCATAAAGGAGGTCCAACCACTGATCCAGATAACTACAGGCCCACAAGTCTTACCAGCCTCATATGTAAGGCCATGAAAAGAATCATCATGGACATGATATATGAGGACAAAGGTAAACTGCAAATGCTGGAGCCATCAAAGTTCAGCTTTGTTAAAGGAAGGTCATGCCTATTAAATCTGGTGGACTTTTTTTGAGAGGGTCAACAAAGCATTCAGTGAAGGTAAGACTTGCACACAGCTTACCTTGACCTGTACAAGGCTTTTGATACAATACCCCACAAAGGCATTATAGACAAGCTCAATAATTTAGGTATAAGCCTATTTATAACCTGCTGGATAGCTAACTGGCTCACAGGACCCAGGAGGTCAAAATAGGCAAGGCCACCTCCACCAAGAGGCCAGTCACTAGAGAAGCCCCCCAGGGGTTGGTACTGGGCCCACTTCTTTTTGGCATCTATTTCTCTGAAATGGAAGCAAATGCTGAAGGTTCGTGACTGACTAAATCTGCAGATGACTGCAAGTTGGGGGTTATCAGTGACTCCCTTGCAGACACTAGCATTCTTTAACAAGGTCTGCCTATAACTAACAAATGATACCAGAGCCATGGTCTTAAACTCAATGCTAAGAAATGCATAATCATACCCTTTGGGAAGTCAACCATCCCAGTTAATTACCATGTTGATATTACGCCCATCTGAAATGAGCCAGTGGTCAGGGATCTGGGTACGCATGTAGACAGTGGCCTTACCTTGGATCACCACGTGGCCACAGCAGTGAGGAAATCCTTTTATGTTGCATAACTTATAAGTAAGGGCATGGCATCTAGGTCCAAAAAGGTCATTATTACACTGTGCTCCACTCTTATCAGACCAATCATAGAGTGCATTGCTTCCTTCAGTATGTACCTGACCAGGCATATGCAGCACCTAGAGCAACCCCAGAGATTCATTATTAAAAGAATACAAGGTGTAACAAACCTGTCTTATGTAGAGCACCTTAAAGCCCTTTCCCTCTACTCAGTCTCCTGTAGACTGCTGAAGGATAATCTATACCTGGATTAGAAGGCATCTGCAAGCCCCACACTTATGAATCTTTTGCATATTCATAAATCAAAGAGTACCAGAAATACAATACAATGTCTAGGGACCTGAATTTTGTTTGTGATTTAAACAGAACATGCTCGAGAGACAGATATGTATCACAGAGACTACCCCCTCCTGTGGAACAGGCTTCCTATCCCTGTGAAGCTCAGTTCATCTATTAGCCAGTTTAAGTGCAACATAGACTAGTGGATGGGGATTAGGAAATTTACACCGGGCCTGGCACCCATTTCCCTTGTGGACAGAGGTAGTTTATAAATGCCTGGCCCTCAGTATCCTATTTGGATATGACATCATTATTCTTTCAGGAAAACTTGGCCACGCTTAGAAAGCCCCCTGGGTCATTAGTCTAGTAACAATCTATGAATCTATGAAGAAGTAGGCCTCAGCAAAAATCACCACTAAGAAGAACAAACCATTTTATTTTTTTCTCTTAAGAAAGAAAGAAATACGGTTTGCAAGGCTTGATGTCCAAGACTGACAAAATAATAATTCTCAGTCAAATGAGAAGTCAAATATTTTAGAGGATACATGAATATATCTGGGAACAGTAAAGCTCATATAAAAAGAAAGAGATATAATGGCTTAGCAGGAATGTTGAGTCAAATCGAACAAGTACTACAGAGATATGTCACTTGCAATTAACCCTACAACACAGCAGTCCAACAGAAGAAATTATATAATACCCAATATCAGATTCAACATAGAGTTAAGTGGGCAAGTATTTGTTTCATTTCGAGGAAGCCTTATATCCTTTAAATTATTATTCTACATTCACTGAATTAGTTTATTAGTTCATATGTTAGGTAAAGTGTTCAAGCCTTACAACTTTCAATGAACACTATCTCACTAAATGTTGGATTAAACACCATAGCCCCACCATGATCATCCAAAGACTTCTTAAATTTCATTAGACTATTCACACCTCTGATATATTTAGGTAATTTGTTCAATAATTGTTCTATCCTGTGAGTTAAATAACAAGTTATATTCTTTTTATCACATATCTAAACAGAAATTTAAATTATTATATTTATACATATTTGAATTATTATATACTTCCAAATCCAATAAAGACTGATATCTTCTATATTAACCAACAAAATTCCAGGAATGCAATCTGGTCCACTCTATGTATCAGATTTAATTTTATTTAATGCTCTTAATAACATATTTTCAGTAATATCTGGACATTTTTCTTGCAATCAATTCTTTCTACACAATCACGTGTATCAATGCTAAAACCAGTAAAATATTCACTAAATTTATTAGCTAGCAATTTATGATATGTACCTGGCAGAGGGAATACCATAATAAAGAGGGTGGTTTCCTCAAGTCTTCCAAGATGGCTGCACACTGAGTAACAGCTTAATTTCTGCTCTCCCAATGTGAAAACAAAAACTCAGAAAAGAGAGACAGTGAATTTGTCTTTTAGGGTAAACTTCAATAACTGGTTAGTAAGTGCACTGCCTGGATGCCATCAAAAAAAGAAATTCAGAGAACCTGCAATAAAATCAATCACAAAAGGTGAGGAGAAAATACTGGTTAGGGAGAATCTTGCAGCTGTTCAGCAAAAGGAAGTTCAAGCTCTAGCTTTGGTGCAATACATGACTTCCAGCAATCTAGAGGAAAAAAGTCAAATGTCCTCAGAACTGATTAAAATAAATGAAACACTGAAGGAATATATCAACTAATATAACAAAGGCTGGAAAAAATGGAAGAAGCTTTAAATATATTTTCAGATGAGTGGTAGCATTAGATGACAGAGCATGTAAGAAAAAGCTGAAATGTATTGCTGTACCAAATAAATTGGAAGGAACAGACTGAATTGATACTATGAAAGCACAAATAAGCAACTGGACTGGTATTCCACAGCAGGAGTTGCTAATTGAAAGGGAACATCATGTGTATGCTCCAAACCTGGCCATGAGAAAGCAACTCAGACCTTCAATAGTAAAGATGCAATCCTACCAGCAGAAAGAGGTATTTCTGACAAAACTGTGGCAAAAGGACAAAGTACAAAAAGTGAGAGACAGTAGAGTATTTGTGGAAAATGATTACTCATTTTACACCAGGCAGAAGAGGAGTAAATGTATTCCAAAAATCAGGGAATGTTGAGAAGCAGGTATGAGAGTCAAGCTGCTGTATCCAGCTATTTTCAGAATATTTTTTCTTGGTGGGCCAAAATCATTCTTTGATGCAGAACATGCTAAGAAGGAAATACAAAAGTTTGTCTAACAAAATGTAAGTTATGAAACAGAAAGGGTTCTGCTTATTGCTCTTTTGATAATAAAGCCCATAGGGAGACTTTGCCAGTGAAACATGTTCCAATGTTCCAAAGGAAAATGCTTGAAAGACAGAAAAAAGCTGAACAGTTGACTAGAAGAACCAGGAGTATGTTAGAAATGAACCAGTGACTGGTTTGGGAGATTGAGATTAACAGGAAGAAAATGAGCAACTCAGAAAATGATGATTAAATGTGGAATTACAAAGTATTAATTACATTTGTGAAGTATGTCAGAACAAGAAAACCTGCAAATACTGGACTTTTTTGACTCTGTTGCACTTGCAGGGGACTCCAAAGCATATACCCTACTTCATGTCATTGATGTTTAGAAGAAGATTTAGAAGAAGGGAAGAGTAGGGAAAGAGTTAACTGTAAGTGAAACAAAATTTTGTTCTTAACAGTATTTTTATGATACATGGCATTAATTGCATGCTATAAAGTAAAGCTTTTTATTTGATTTTGTGTGTAACAGGGATACTAAAGTAAACATGTGCACCTATTTTTTCCTTCTTCCTGTTCAGTTTTGAGGAATGTAAGCACTGCAATGTAAAAAGGGAAGAATGCCTGGACAAAACAGCATGATTTAAATAAAACTGATATGTCTTTTCTTATTTTTGTATAGGGGAATGACTGGATTAAGGCCCTTATCTTGATTTCATAACACGTTTTAAGGGGAGGCAAATAAATAAAAGAACATTGAATATAATACATACAGAATAGTGTTTCTCTGTAGCACTTAAATGTTTATGTTCAATATGTGTAGTAGAACACAACTGTGTATCTGGTTCTCATGTTTCTGTGGAGACAATCTGATAAGGAGTAATAAAAACAGAATGCTTCTTTCCTTCAATGGCTAGGAGATGATGTTTTCAGAAAGCACTCAAGTTGTTTTCTTCATTTGGGAGAGGAAGAAAGTTAGACAAAGACAGACAGCATTTAGCGGAAGTAGAAGCATAGCCTGTATCATGTGTCCTAGCATGGATAACCTTCATTATACGTTCATTCATCTGTGAGTTTGGCTTTCAGTCTGGGACAATTTTTCCTATTAGGAGGGTTAAACTTTATTATTTGATGATGCACATAGTTTTATGTTTGTATTAAATGAATAGGTTTTGGGGGTGTTCTGGAGATGTGTTCATTTTTTGTCTGAGGGTATTCATTAAAACAAGAAGTTTTCCAAGACATGACATACTTTTAAATGGATATGTCAAGAAACAAGTGTATAAAAGATTATCCTGCCAAATATTATTGTGTGCATGTAACACAAATATTGAAAGTATAAATTAAAAACTGCTATAGACAATAGGTAGGAATAACAACTTATTATAATGACATGTTCCATATTATCTTTAAATGTGAATGGTCTCACAAAAATATACAAAAAGAAAGAGTAGTGAGCTATATTAAAATGCAGAGTACAACTAGTTATGCTACATGAGACACATTTAGAAAGAACTGAGCATGTGAATTTGATAAAGAAAGGATTTCAGGATGGCTATTCAGTAGAATATCTGGGACAAAGAAAAAGGGGAGCATTTATATTAAATGCAAAAGGAGTTGTAATAGTGGTAGAAAAGGGAAAAAAGATAATAATGGTAGATTTTTATTAATAAGGGGCTACTGGCAAGGGAACTGCTGCAATGGAGCTTAAGAACATTCTGGGAGAAATAATCTGCTTTCAGAAGGGAATATTATTGTAGACGGGGACTGGAAATAGATTTGCAACAGTGAGGATGTATCTGGGGGACACAGAAGGAAAAATATAACAAAACAGGGTAGATTTTTGAAGAAATTTATGAAAGTATTTTGTATGAAAGATTCAGTAGTACGAGTTTGGAGAGAATGTACATATTATTCCCCAAGGTACAAACTCTGGGCTAGGCTAGACAGAAATTATTTTTACAGGAACATGTGTATGTAATTGAAGGTTTTGATATGCATCCAATAACTATTTCAGATTATGTGCCAATAATAACTAACATAAAAATACAGGTTAATGAAATACAAATGAGACACTGGTGCTTCCCCACCTATCTGTTAAATAGAAAGAGATATATGGAATGGATAGTAGAAATTATTTGGGAGTTATTACAGAAGATAGAAATTGCTTCTGAAAATATAGCTAGGGAGTGGCATAAAATTAAAGTGGAGTTTAAAAATAGGGTGCAAATAAAAGAAAAAGAGATATGGTTAACATGTAACAAGAATTATATAGAGGGACTGACAAAGGTTAAAGTATTGCAAAATAGGGGGAATCTCACAGAACAAGAAGAGGCGCAATTGCAGAGTGATAAAGAGAAAATAAGGGACTACCTCAATAATATACATGTCTTTAGAAATATTTCTGTCAATTAACTGTTTTTTTTTTTTTTATAATAACTCCAGGGCACAAAAACTTTTAGCACAACGGTTCAGTCAACAGAAAGTAGAAAGGCTTGCTGCCAAGCTTAGAGAGGCTATAACAAGAAAAAAATATTCTTCATTGTTGTTATTACTTTTACTACAATCTACTTCTACTGCTCAATGTACTTTGTATTGTGTGCAACACTTCAGTGTATGCAATTAATGTGGAGCTTTTCTCCCCTGTATTGTGCATAACATTTCTGTGTATGAAATTATGGGAGCTTTTCTCCCCTGTATTGCATGTAACATTGCTGTGTATATGTAATTAATGTGAAGCTTTTCTCCCCTGGCTTCCACTGAAAATGGGCTCATTCTTGGCCCAGTGGACATTCCCGGTAAACAAATGCAATAAATAAATAAAATAATAAATAAAATAATCAGATATCCTGTAGAGGTATTAGAAATATTTCAGATATTTTATGAAAATCTATATAAAGCAGGAAAACGTGGAAATCAAGAGAAAGTACAAATGAAAATGTTTATGGAAGAATGAAATATGCCAACATTACAGGTAGATTAGGCTAAATTACTAACAGTTAGGATGGAAGGAGATGAGATAAAAATAGTGATGCATAACCAATCTACATGAAAGTCCCAGGAATAGATGGTAATCGTGTGGAAGTTTGGAAGCTAGGAGGGGAGAATGTGATAAAGATCTGGAAGGTTTTGTTTAACAGTATTTTAAAAGAATGAGAAGCACCAACATCCTGGAAGAAAGCTGTGTTGGCTGTAATACCTAAAGATGGTAAAGACCCATCAGATCCAGCTTTATATAGGTCCATTTAGATTCTAAACTATGATTATAAAGTGTTTATGTATATAATGGCTAAAACAAAGGCAAATATGATGTCAAAACTGACAGATGTAGATCAGTGTAGTTTTTGTGCAAGGGAGGCAAACATTTGACAAAATTAATAGAACAATGATAAGCCAGAAGGAAGCAGAATGCAAGAAAATACCACTGTTGTTGGTGGGTATTGATGCAGAGAAAGCATTTGACAAAGTAAACTGGGATTTTATGAGTAGGGCAATGGAAGCCTTTGCATTCCCTGATAAAATTATAAGGTTGATTAGGAGGATATATGAGGGATTAGGGGCAAAAATTAAAGTGAGAGGTTTCCTCTCTGATAAGTTCTATTTGAGTAGAAGAACCAGGTAAGAGTGGCCTCTTTCCCCTTTGTTATTTGCATTATATTTAGAACCATTGGAAAAGAAAATAAAGGACTCAGAAATTCAAAGAAATAATTGATACGGTAGTCAAGAAAATTTGGCTTTATTTGAAGATGATATTATTTTATACCTGCCAAAACCAGAAAAGTGCATTTCAGTGTTGTGGAATATTCTAAGTTTCAAGTCTTTTCAGGCTACAAAACTAATGAAGATAAAACAAAGGCAATAGCTATAAACTATGTTCCCACACATGAAATGGTTCAGCAATATGGAGACATGATAAAATAAAAAACTTAGGACTGTGGATTAAAAAGGATTCTGTTTTGGCAAATAAGGATAAGTGGGAAGAGACTAAGCAAAAGATAATACAAATGCTGAGAAATTGGAGGCTCTATTTCATGGATATGGATAACAAGATACAAGCAGTGAAAATGTTTTTAATCCTCTTACTTTTATAAACAGGTCATGCATATTTTTATCAACCAGAGAAGAAGATGTGGCTAGCAAATAATAAAGAGTTGAAGGATTTTATCTGGGAGGGGAAGAGGGCAAGAGTCAAGTGAGATAAACTGATGCTTCAAGTAAAACAAGGTGGCTTGGGATTAGCTGATCTGAAGGAGTATTTCACAGCTAATGGGAATGACTGCAATTAGGAGTACAGAGAATAGGGAAAAGGTGACTTGAATATATTGGAGAAAACTGACAAAGGAACCAAGGTATTAGAGACGGAAAGGTAATAGAATGGCAAGAGGCCAAGAATTCATTTGGACTGCAGGCTAAAGATTGCCTTCCCTATCAAGCACTGATTTCAGAGTATAGGCAAAGCGAAATAAATAGGGGGATCTTAAGTGAAAGACCAGCACTGGTAGAGTTTTTAGTAGAAACTAGAACAGAACTGCTGTTAAAAAGGGATAATTAGTAGGGCATATAAAATATTGCATGATAACTATAGGAATCAATAAGAGGAGGTTAGAAAGGATTGGGAAGAGAGAATGGATAAGCAATTTACAAAGAAACAATGGGGGTATATGTATGGCTCCCAAGTATGTAACAAATTCTAGAAGATTTAGGACATTTGCTTGAAAGTGTTTGCATAGATATTGTGATGAAAGGAGGCACTGCCAGCACAGCTAGCTGGAATTTTGTAAATAATTATATGTCATTTGTGAATATCAAACTGATTCATACAAGATGCTGGTGTTACAAATGTTGTAGAACTGTATGTTATGTGTATATCAAACTGATTTGTACAGACGTTTGTGTTGAAAAGGTATTTGTAAAGTGCTTGTGTTTGAAATGTATGCACAGTGTGCCTTACTGGAGAGAACAGAAATGTACATGCACTATTGTAGCTGTTTAAATCTATATGTTTTAACAGAGGAAACTGGAGGGTTAACCTCAGTCCAGCAAACTTTAGAACATTTATTAAATATATTTAAGCCTTTCACTGTGCCTGATCATTGTAGAGATATTTGTTTTAAAAGTACTTGCATATTTATTTGGTGACACTGAGTGGGCCACTCCTAACAGCCTTGTTCTTGGTCAAACTACCATTTGTATTAGGATTAATATTACACAGTAAAATTGGACACCCTTTGTTAAGGGCCTTAAAGTAGCTGGCAAAGGGTTCTATGGCAGTGTTAACTTCCTTATAGTCTGGGCAGAAGGAGGCATAGCTAATAAACCTGTGCCAGTCTTTCACACGTGTGTGTGTGTGTGTGTGTGTGTGTGTGTGTGTGTGTGTGTGTGTGTGTGTGTGTAAAACAAATCTCCAAGAGTGTGTGTGTCAGCTTCTTGGGCAGGGACACGAAGCACTGGTTGGACAGAGAGAGTGTTCGAGGACTTGGCTTGGAACCCTGGCTAAATACTCAACTCTATAGCTGTGTCAGTGGAGAGACTTACTGGGGATCTGGAGAAAGAGGAAGAAACCAGCCCCAGACTGACCATGTTCTCTGTGTACTTTTAAGAGAAACTGCACTTGATTCAGAGAGCTGCATCTGGAAATACTGTGTGTGCACATGTTATGTTATTCTCCCAATAAACGTCCCCCCACAGGTGCCAGTGGTGAGGACTGAGGCTCCTTGATTGCTGGTCCAGTGGTGGGTCATCACAGGTATTTTTCTGCCCCAAGCAGACTCCAAAGTATTTTTCCTCAGGTAGATTGCAAATGTTGGAGATATGATGGGGAAGAAAGAGGCAACTGGGAACATTTATTTATTTATTTACTTATTAACTCAGTTGGTCCAACTGAGCCAGGGGCCCATTTTCAGTGGAGACCCAAGGAGAAAAGCTCCAGATACAAGTAACAATTTTACAAGAAAGAGCTACATTTACAAAGGTGTACTATCAAGAAGTTATACATCAAAAATAAAATCCACTATTTTGAACAGTTTTGATCTAGTTGCAGAATGAAAGTACAGTAACAGAAAGATACTCCATATGCAAAAATATTTACACAGACAAGATGTAGGTATACAGTAATAAAATCATTAGAAGTAATAAGAAAAATGCTTAAAGAAGAGAGTACAATTAGGAAGAAAGCAGTTGGGTATCAGGTTGGAGTTTGACAAGGACAGGACCAGGTCCTTTGTAGGTAGTGTTTAAGTTCAAGTTTGAATTGGACTTTATGGGGAATACTTCTTATATTAAGAGGAAGGGCATTCCAAGTATGAGCTACAGAGAATTTATATAGGGACTTTCAATATTTTTTGTCAGTTTGTAGATGTCCAGAAGGTGTTTGTCAGATGTATGAAGCTGACGTCGGGTGTTATAGAGAGACACGATATTAGAGATGGAAGGGCAGGAAGTGGGGTTATAGAGAATTGAGTGTGTAATATGCAGTTGTGGAAGAAGAAGTTGTTTAGGGAATTCAGGCCATTGTAAAGACTTAAGAGCAAGGCAGTGGTGGGATTTATAGGGGTGATTGAAAACAAATTTATCTATTTTGTTGTCTGTTTGTTCTAATTTGGAGAGGAGAGATGACTGAAGGTTATTAAGGACTGGTGCTCCATACATAAGACAGGGTAAGAGAAGAGACAGAGCAAGGGAGGGTTTGGTGGAGGGTGAGAGCAATTTATGATTACGGTAGAGAAGACCAAGTTTTTGATGTTTTTTTTTTATACAATGATTGATTTGTATGTTAAATTTTAGTTCATCGTTGATAGTAACAGCAAGTAATTTAGTATGGAGTTTGGGTTTTGTTGAGGGAGGTAATGGAGAAAGAGGATTTATGTTGTCCCAGTGTTTTAGGAAGGAAAAGTAGCAGTTTTGTTTTTTTTAGGATTTAATAATAATTGATTATCAGCCAGCCAGGTTTCGATGGAGGTGAAAGTGTCTTGGCTAAGAGCAAGGAGTTCTGGGATGCTGTGGGCGGTGGTAATAAGGGTTGAGTCATTGGCATATTATAAGTGTGTAGTGAGGTTAGTAGCAGAGTGTAATCAGTTGGTGAAAATACTGAACAAGAAGGGATACAAGATAGAGCCTTGGGGAACGCCAGTGTTGATAGCTAGAAATGGAGAGGAGACAGTTAGCCAGTGTATAGATTGTTGTCTATTAGATAAGTAACTAGAGAACCAATTTATTGAGGGGATAGAGAGATGATGATCATAAAGTTTAGTTATCAATTTAGGGTGAGAGACTGTATTGAAAACCTTGGAGAGATCAAGGAAGTGACAGTAAACTAGTAGGTTGTTATCACAGGCTTCTGCTACTGTTTGGGTGAAGGAGAGTAGTGTGGTAGATGTGCTGTGGTGGGGTCTAAAGCCATGTTGGGTGGGAGTTAAACAATTGTTATCCAGCAAGTGTTTAAGTAGTTCAGTGTGGACACATATTTCAAGAATTTTGGAAAGGGGAGAGTAAAGCAATGTTACGAAAGTTGGATGGGTCAGTGGAGTTTCCTCCTTTATGGAGAGGGATAGTGAAAAAGGATTTCCATATGTCAGGGACCAGAGCTTCAGTAATAGAACAATTTATAAGAATAGAGACAGGGTAGGCAATAGATTTAGCGGTGATTTTAAGGAAGCAGGGAGATAATTTGTCGACAGAGGGAGAACAGGGTTTGAGATTATTCAGTTGGGTTTTGATAAAGGCAGTGAAAACAGGTGAAAGCATTGGAGGAAGAGAGACTGGGAGGTACAGGCAGAGAAGAAGCAGTGGAACTTTGTTGCATTAGTTTTTGAATTGTTTCTTTGAAGTAATTGTTTAATAGAGTAGCAATCTCAGTCACAGTATGGAGAGGGAAGGTGTTGGGGATAGGAGCGTTGTTTAGGTAGAGGATGTTATTAATGGTTGAACAATATTTTTTGGAGGGGCTGTGTGGGCTACATTGGTTGGAGGCAAAGAATGTTTTTTGTCTTTGATTACTAGTTTTTTACATATGTTTCTAATTTCTTTGTAATGTTGACGTAGAGGAGCAGTTTTATTTTTGATCCAAGTTTTCCAGGCAGCATCCCTCTGATGCATAATAGAGAGTGTTTGCTTAGTGAGCCAGGGGGCACATCTTGATTTTACCCTGATTTTTCTGGATGGAGCCATAGAGTTCAGTACATCAAAAATATCTTATTGAAAGTAATTACAGCATCATTAAGGGGGAGGTTATGAAGGAATGTCCAATTGATGTTGGACAGTGTAGAGTTGAACTTCTTAGGATCAAATTGAGTCAGACTGTGACATTCTCTGTAATGGTGTTCTTTGGGTAAATGTTTGAAATGTCTATGGATATAGCTAGAGGAATGCTCACTTAGAGAGTTAGGAAGAATGCCAGGGCTATGATAGAGACTGGGATCAGAAGTAAGGATCCAGTCTATTACAGAACTGGTAGTAGAGTTTTTGTTGGTCCTGGTAGGGGAAGACGTAAGTTGGTGGAAGCCATACAGATTGAGGCTATGAGTAGGAGATCAGGAGGAAAGTGAAGCCCAATCAATCAATATCACTTACACCAATATTAATTCTGTAACAAAAGACTCAAAAAAAATCCCCAGTAAATGAGATTGTACTATCATAATTTTCTGCTACACAATTATTTTATGTTTTGAAACATTAAACTAAAACAATAAGTGAGAAGGTCACTGAAAAACCAATCAGTAAAAACAAAATGAAAAATCCAGCAAAGCTAGAACTTCACTGAGTGACCTCCCAAACCTCTTGTAACAGAGGCACATGGGATATATGCAAATGACCCTTATGAACATCAGGTGTTTCAGCTAATTGGCAAGTCTGAATGCCGATTACTTGTTTCGTCATTTTAATGGACAATTTCAGGCCAATAAAGCCAAACCCCACTAGCTGTGGATATGCATATTTCAGCCTTGTTATGACCTCGTTAGCACAGCACAAGCAGAGTGTTTGATTAAGAATAAGAAACACAGGGCTGTTATACCCAGCTGATGTCTATTATCATTAGGGTCACTGCAAAAATATCCCAAACAAAAAACTAAAACCATAAGTGAGAAGGTCACTGAAAAACCAATCAGTAAAAACAAAATGAAAACTCCAGCAAAGCTAGAACTTCCACTGAGTGACCTCCCACACCTCTTGTAACAGAGGCACATGGGATATATGCAAACGACCTCATTAAAATGACGAAACAGGTCATGGGCATTCAGAATTTCCAATTAGCTGTAACACCTGATGTTCATAAGGGTCATTTGCATATATCCCATGTGCCTCTGTTACAAGAGGATTGGGAGGTCACTCAGTGGAAGTTCTAGCTTTGCTGGAGTTTTCATTTTGTTTTTAATGTTTTGAAACATTAGAATAATCAGAATTGTTAGCACAGGCACTCTCTACTCCATTTATTATATCAGGTTCAGAGTCATCTTCACGTATTACTGAAAGAGAAGGCATAACCAACAAGTTATCCACCAAAACTTTAGAATCAACCAAAGCTTCTTTTCTAGATTATTTTATCTTTTAATAGGGAAAAATGTGAACAGTCTCATTTGGAATAACACTTGAACTAAATGAAAATTCTTCTACTAAATTTGTCAGTGTGGAAGATTTACTAACATTCTTCTTTTTCTTTAATCCATTAGCACTCTTGGGTTTCTTTTTCCTCTTAACTGGAGTTTCAGCTGACTTAAGAAGTAAACGTTTCCCAGATTGCTTTTGACCTTGAACCTTATTTAACTTCCGACTGATCAACCTTACCTCTCTTGTTTCCATCCTTATTTTTCATTATTATTACTTTTTATATTTAAATGCTCTGACTGTCAGTTTTCAACAAATTCAAAAACAGACCTTAATCCTCCTCCATTACTGCATGTACATTCAGTTTGAGAATCAAATAATCTATTATTTAAAATGAAACTTAAGTATTCAAACATTTACAACTGCTGCTTTTTTTATTCTAAACCTGAATTTATTATAAATACCAAACAAGATATATATTTACTCAAATATTTCTGATTAACCAAATTTTCATGAACACATGAATTTAAAGAATCTGTAATAATCAGTTGGAAACCCTCATACTTTAATTTAACTAACAAATAACTAAGTTGATATTAACCTATAACTACTTAAATGCCACAATATTCAAGCACTGACAAACAGTAAAATATAGTGTTGCCCAAAAAGCGGAACTGTTATAGTTTAGCACATAGCCCCAGATAGGAAGACATGGTCCACTATTACAAATCACATACTTTCATATAACTAACATAACGAAACTAAATAAAATAGCAAAATAAAAGGTACTTCACCTGTGTTCTTAAAAGGACAGCCAGGGAAGACTTCACAGAACACCAAGCACTCCCAAACAACAAAATATAGCACCTGCTTAAAAGCAGAACAATTATAGTTCAGCAAACAGCCCAGATCCAGATCATTGTCAAATAAGTCCCTAGCCAGGGTAATAGATCAGCCCCCCCACCCCCCGCTTTGCCCTTGAAACTCACATTCATTGAAATCCCCATTCAAAGAAAAAGCACCTGGACACTGTTGGATCAAGTTTACCTTTGGGCTGTTTTCAAACCATGAGCTCCTTACACATATTTTTAGGACCATACATACATGCATGCATATGTTCTTTGAGTTACCTCCTGATTGTATTAAATTATATTCCTTGTATAATACAGCAGCACTTGTTAGAGTGTGTTTTAAATGTGTAATTTTGAACATTTTTCCAGTAAGAAATGAAATAAAATGTATGAACCAATAATGATAAAACTACCCTTTTCAGAACATTTCAACCACAAAAAGCCACTCATACTTCTGTCATTACAATCCACCATTATCAGTCAATATACACAATCAGCAGAAGTAAAAGCCATCTGAATAATTCCACATTAAAGAGAACTATAACTAATGAAGAGGTTGCTGATGGCAAACTTAAGATTTGACTGTTTCACCTACAAACTGAGTGCCTCCTGCCCTTGAAGAATTAATTGCCTGTGTTACATTAAAAGAAAAAGTTGGTCTTCTTCTTCTTTTCTTTTGGCTGTTCCCGTTAGGGGTCGCCACAGTGGATCATCTGTTTCCATTTCTTCCTGTCCTCTGCATCTTGCTCTGTCACACCAACCACCTGCATGTCCTCTCTCACCACATCCATAAACCTTATCTTATGCCTTCCTCTTTTCATCTTACCTGGCAGCTCCATCCTTTTCCCAATGTACCCAGCATCCTCCTCAGCACATGTCCTAACCAACGCAATCTCGCCTCTCTGACTTTGTCTCCAAACCATCCAACCTGAGCTGACCTTCTAATATACTGATTCCTAATCCTGTCCATCCTTGTCACACCCAGTGCAAATCTTAACATCTTTAACTTTGCCACTTTCAGCTCCGACTCCTGCCTTTTTGTCAATGCCACTGTCTCCAACCCATACAACATAGCTGGTCTCACTACCCTCTTGTAGACCTTCCCTTTCACTCTTACTGGTACCCGTTTGTCACAAATCACTCCTGACACTCCTGCACCCATTCCACCCTGCTTGTACTCTCTTCTTCACCTCTCGTCCACACTCACCATTACTCTGAACTGTTGATCCCAAGTATTTAAACTCATCCACCTTCATCAACTCTACTCCCTGCATCCTCACCATTCCTCTATCCTCCCTGTCATTCACACACATATATGCTGTCTTAGTCCTGCTGACCTTCATTCCTCTCCTCTCTAGAGTATATCTTCACCTCTCCAGGGTCTAGTCAACCTGGTCCCTACTCTCACTACAGATCACATTGTAATCTGCAAATATCATAGTCCATGTGGCCTCCTGTCTAATCTCATCTGTCAACCTGTCCATCACCATTGCAAATAAGAAAGGGCTCAGAGCTGATCCTTGATGTAATCCCACCTCCACCTTAAACGCAACTGTCACTCCCACTCCAGACTTCACCACTGTCACACTACCCTCGTACATATCCTGTACCACACTTACATACTTCTCTGCCAATCCTGACTTCCTCATACAATACCACAACTCCTCTCTAGGCACCCTATCATATGCTTTCTCCCAGAAGACAAAGGCACAATGCAACTCCTTCTGACCTTCTCTATATTTCTCCATCAACACTCTCAGAGCAAACATCGCATCTGTAGTGCTCTTTCCCAGCATGAAACCATATTGTTGATCACTAATCATCACCTCCCTTCTTAACCTAGCTTCCACTAATCTTTCCCATAACTTTAAGCTGTGACTATTCAGTTTTATCCCTCTGTAGTTACTACAGCTCTGCACATCACCCTTATTCTTAAAAATAGGTACCAAAACAGTTTTTCTCCACTCCTCAGGCATCCTCTGACTTTCCAAGATTTCATTAAACAATCTGGTTAAAAGCTCCACTGCCATTTCTCCTAAACATCTCCATGCTTCCACTGGTATGTCATCTGGAAAGCTGGTAATATTGCAATAGGGAATGGATAGCAAACTGACACCAAGTTCATAGTTATTAGGCATGTCTAAATGTCCTATATAACTCAATAAGGTCTCCTCTTACATATTTATATGAAACTCTATACAAGTTCAGATATTTTCATATTCGTGGATGTCCTTGGTGTACTTCCACTGTATTCTTTCCAATTTATTCATGCTTCTTTTCTTACAAGATTTCCATATTATTATTCCATATTCTAGTCTGGGTTTGATGTAACTCATAAGCAATGATTTCATCAATTCTTTATTACTAATGCTCCTAACATTAACAAACATCACAGATAAATAAAATTTGCTGTCTGAGAACTGTTAATTTTCTGACCTGGCAAAACACCTGTCTTGTGTTAGTCAAATATTGTATATATATCTACCGCAAAAATTATATTCCCTTGTCTTTACAAGTGGACTCCTCCCTGTGTAAATACATGTGCCTAAAATTAGGCTTGGATGTTCTAGGCCATTTCCCCTTTTTTTAAATGGGCCATTTTTATGTAGGCATTTACCCCCCCCCCCCAAATTTTTTCATTCATACTGACTTGACTCTCCTTTCTATGTGATTTGTGAAAGTTATGTCCTCATACCTGTACAAGATATGCTATCTTAGAGTTCTTTAAGTTCACTGCTAAGAGTTATGGAGTCCTTGAAGATGAGATCATTTGAACCAACATTAACAAAAAACATTCCTTATTTCCTTACATTACAGTATTTTAAGACCCTGCTCACATCCTGTATTTTTGCTTCAGACAAGCAAAACACCATTCAATGTTTATTATCTTCCTGGGAGGTTGGCATAATGGTTAAGATGTTTACCTTACAGACACAAGGAACAGGGTTTGATTCTCACATGGGGTAACTGGCTAGGATTAAAATGGCCCAGAAAGGCAGTTAGCCTAGTACTAATCTATGAAATATTTCCTATGAAATTAATTAGTATCATTTCCTCTAAAAACTGAATCTTCAGTTACTAATATATAATTTCTGACCTGACCTGAAGAATCTCCCACTATTCAGTAATGTCTGCTTTCAATTGTTGCAAAAGAATGCTCTTCATCACTATTAGTCTCATTAATCTCACAATTTTCGCCACTTATTTCATTTGCAAGTATACAATTCTTATCTAGCTATCTTTGAACTTCCACAGTCTCAGCCTTGTTGTAATTTTTGGTCTTTCTCATGATATTATTCTTCTATGCCTAAATGGTCATTTTAGTTAAGTTATTTTGCAGACTTGTCCTGTTTGTAACAGATGTAAATAGTTTACCCATTTTAAAGTTATCTGTATACAGACTATAGTCCACCTCAGATGAAATAGATAAACCTGAAAGACACAACCTAGACAAGTATAAGCCTAGAACAGAGCCTTGTGAGACACCTTAACTGTAACCTCGAATTTCACCTGTCCAATTGTTGCCATGATACTTGCCATGTCTTATTTGTAAGCTATGCAGCTATCCATTTTAGCAACACTACATTGATGCCTTATGTTCTAATTTATTGATTAGTGTTTTGTGTATGACCCTATAAAAGGCTGCAGATAAGTCTATATAAATTACATCCACAGCACACTTTTTAATTTATAGCTGTTATTATATTATTATTATTATAGAACATCATGTTACAGATAGTTGTAGATCTATTTTCAACATATGTATGTTGATGCATGGCTTTAAGTACCAACCTTTACTGTTCTGACAATTTATCCAAAATAAACATCTCCATTATTTTTCACAACAAGAAAGTAAACTTATGGGTTTGTATGACTCTAAATTTGTCCTATTCCCATTTTTATTAAAGATTGGTTTAACAAGCATATGTCCATTCTTGAGAAATCTTCCTACACTTAAATTACCTAGTGAATAACAGATAGAATTAGTACTGTAAGTTCATACCGTAGTGTTCTCAAGTCATTATTACTTATTTCAACTCCTTCCTTATAATTTGTCTGATTATTTAACTATTATGATCTTTCTGAGGATCTAGGATACTTGAAATGATACTTGTTCTATGCAGAGTGCCTATATCTATTATGGAAAAGATGGAGCAAAAGCTTACATATATGGAACTATCTGGACTGATAGTTAAATAGATAGAGCTTAGTGAATGGTTCAACAGCATTGTAACTGTTGTAAAGCAATATAAAGTCAGAGTTTGTACAGATGCACAAGACCATAAGAGATGGATTATGACAGAACACACTACTTATAGGTTTATAGATGTTTACTAAGCTAACAACATTAGGGGCCTTTTAAGCCTAGCCATGCATCCCAAATCTCTGACAAGTTCTTGCACCCTTTTAAATGTAAACAGGGGGCTTGGGAGATGAAAACCTTTACAAGCAGTGGTTTGTGAGATGAACCATTTACAGGTTGCCTGTCTCCATTTGAGACATAGCTGCCAAACCAGGAATGAATTTCCTGTCCCCTATCCAATTGTCCAAGTTACACTTGAACTGTGTTATGGAGTAACTCTGCTTTACATGGATGGGGAGCCTGTTACATGGAAGGGGTAGACTCTGGGATACATACCTCTCTGTCCAGCAGGTCCTATTTATATCACAAGCAAGGTTTAAGTCTTTAGAATGGGTAATTCTGATGCTGTTTGTTTTGAGGATATGCAGGGAATCCATCAGGGTGGAGTCTCAGGATGCTTTGTATGCCAGGCATAGATCTCCCTCAACAGCCTGTAGTAGCAGACTGCATAGGACATGTAACTTAAGCCCTGCATTCTTTTAGAGAGGAACCTCTGTGAATGTTTCAATTGTTGAAAGTGCCTGGTTAGATACATGCCAAAAGGAGCATTGTACTCAATGATAGGTCTGATGAATGCCAAATACAGTAGAACAATGACTTCCTTGGACTTAGATGCCATACCTTTGTTCATAAGTTGCACAACACAGAATGATTTTCTTAATAGTGTAGTCACTTGATAGTCAAAGGTTAGATTACTGTCTATGTGTGTCCCCACGTCCCTGACTACTGGGTCAACTCTTAGAGGTGTGGTATCAATATGATAGTTACCAGGGGTGGATGACTTCTGGAAGGATCCTATTATGCATTTCTTGGCACTTATTTTTAGTGCACAGTTCTAACACCAGTTATTAGTCTGTGTCACCCTTTCTGGAGGACATTTGTGTTGGTGGGGGATTCTATGACTCTTCCTAATTTGCAGTCATCTGCAAATTTAGTGATCTAGTGAGCCAGAGGCCATTAACTCTTGCCTTGATTTCAGAGAAGTAAATGCCAAAAAGAAGCGGTCTCAGGACCAATCTCTGAGAGACTCTGCTTATGACTGGTCTCTTTGTCGAGGTGGACTCCCCAATTCTAACCTCTTTGGTATAGTCTGTGAGCCAGCTGGGTATCCACCGGTTTACACCTAGGTTATAGGTTACACTTAGGCTTACACCTATATACCTGTATGCTTGCAGACAGTAGAACAAGTAATTGATACTTTGCCTAATGCAAAGTTGTTATTGGTGCTGAATGCAATTTGGGATTTTAGGAAATTGAAGTAGATGACGCAAGCCATAAACTGTGTACCTTCAATATAACCTTGGACAAATATAGATTTCTAAGAATACCATCTGGCATTTCATCCTGTTTGCAGTACTGCAAAACAAAAGCACAACATTAGCTTAATTAAGATGGTAGACAGACTAAGGTCACAGGATATGCAACTGAGCTACACAGTATCAGTGTGGTGTGTCACCACAGAAATACATGGGTCACATTTTAAATATTAATAGGTAATAGCCAGATAAGATCTTTGCCCTCACAAATATGCAAACTACAACAGGCAAATCATCATTAATATGATTTCTGCAGAGGGTGCAATACCTATCCAAGTTTATACCACACTTGGAAATATAACTATTTTTTAGAAAAGCTGCTTGAACAACATACAGTTTGGAGATATCACAGGATCAGGTTAGAAGCTTTAAACTGTTAGAATGATAACAATTATGCCTGCACTCAAATATTATGATGCAGAAATTCCTGTGACATTGCAAGCTGCATATAAGTCAAAAATGGCTAGAAGCAGCACTGCTGTAAGTAGACAGACATATTGCCAACCAATCAAGAGCTTTAAAAGATGCACAAACCAGGTATGCACAGATGGAGTAAAACATGTTAGACATGCCTTTGGTTCTTGTGAAATGTAATGATTATGTGTATGGGAAGTATATTAAAGTTGAAACAGATTACAAGCCCATTCAGTACATTGCTAGATGCTGAACAGTGCTGTTGGTCACTGCGGGTTCTGGAAGAGATCAGGACTCAGAAGTGTAGATACCATCTTTGGGGCAGCAGGAAATGAGTAGGCATGGCCACCCTAAATCCAAGGGCAAGACTCATGCCTGGTATGGCCCTCTCACATTTTATCGAAGCCTAATTCTATGAATGATGTGATCATGGGGAGGAGGGGAGGAAATTAGGCCATCAGAAAAAGTTCCTCATCAGTCAGATGATGTCCCATGTACCAAAATCATCTCCCTTGCTTACTTAGTGGGGAATCTAGCCCCTTGAAGCCTGCATGAGGAGTTGGAGGCCTTCTCAGAACAGGACTTCTTCCAGAAGGGTGATCCTCCTGGTGTAAAGTACATTAAGGATCCACCAGGGTGGGACTTGCAGGTAGAGAGACTGAGATGGCAGATGGGACTTGATGATTAAACATTAGGGAAAAGAAATAAATAAATAAAGCTAATAAGTATCATATTTAGTATAGTAGCCTCATCAAGAAACATATATACAGACTATACATAACATTGATATATAAAGTCAAAAGTATTTTAAATGATTCAGATCTGTTCCATTCTTGTGACTCATTTACAGAGCCATGTTAGCTTTAAAAATCAATATAGTGCATAGCATATTTTATTTATTTATATTTCTTAATTGGAGTAGAGAACCAAAAGACATAGACCTTTTCAGACTCAAACTATGATCTCTGTCTGTTCAAGTGACTTGTTCAGAGTCACACAGTAGACAAATCGAGACAGAGGGAATCAAACCTTGGACTACAGAAAGCAGCTTGTTAATAGCTCATACCCTTAATCATTCATGATAACTGCTAGCCAATAGAGGAGACATGTGTTTTATAAGAAAAAGAGGATACAGAATACCTTCAAGATGTTAAAAGCTGAGAGATGTGAGTCATATGATAATATGGATTCCATCACTTGTGAGTAAGGATTCAACATGTGAATCATGTATCTATATGCCTTAAAGAATAACTACATCCTAAACACAACACTTCTTTTCTCCAAAGTGTATTTTCCTCCCTACATAATGATCTTCATACTTCCAGAAATTAAAAAGCATGATGTAGCAGTCCCCCATGTCAATTCTATCCTAATCATCTGGGAAGAGTACATTGTGTTGAATGAAATCATATGATATTTTGTTTAGGAATTTGCCTCCTTTATTCTTACATCATTTTCTTAACACATTTGAAACTTTATTGCCATGGAAAACACATATAGTAAATCATTTGCACCTCTTTTTTGGTATTGTATACCTATTGTGAGCATAAAGATATTTGAGCTAAAAAGTCACAGCTTTTTCACTCTGCATTGTCATTTATTATTTGTCTATGGTTTTCCATACCAAGGAGCAAAAACCTATTGAGTCTTCCGTCGTCTGAAGGCAAGAAAAAAATGACAACCACTGGCACCACCTTCACTATTTAGCTGAGCTTTGCAAGCCAGGAAATATAATATTCTGTCTGACTCACTGAAGGAAGGCAGGATATAAAACTCATGACATTGGAAAGCTATGAAACACATGTATGTAGGAAACAGCTATGTAAGAATCTTTGCAAACCAGCCACTGATACATTTACTGATGATTCTCAAACTTAGCAGTATTTCTAACTACTTCCATTCTAAGTGAATGGAACTGTGATCATACAGCGGAAACTAGCACAAGATTAATCTTATTGACTGTGCACTCACAAAGCATTATGGGTAAAAAGTAGCTTTCCATGAAAATAAGATCATGTCAGGATACCTTCATGAGGGCATTCAGGGTTAGACAAAAATAAACTGAAAAATAACTACTTATTTACCTCTCAGCTGTTGTGATTTAAGCATAGCTCTATGGTTTTGTTCCTCAGATTATTCCTCACTCTTAGATTTACTGGGTTCCTCATAAAGTCATACCTTTTATAGGCATCTACCTTATTAATTACATAAAATGAGCTTATACAAAGATTTCCTACCCTTAACTCTACAGAAGTTAAAACAAAAGTGGTTATTCCTGTACTGAAACACCACACTGAAGTGCTCTGACTGTATTGCTTTAATAGTCTAGTATATGAAGACTTTCTGTTGGAAAAAACACGAAAGTGCTCCTCTTTATAACTCTCTGCTATGATTTTTACAAGTCCATGGTATGATTTTAATGCTCCGAGGTTGAAAGACATGACTACTTACTGTGCTGCAGGCAGGTTTGGCATATAATTTCAGGACAAAATAATAAAAATATATGTGTGTGTGCTTGTTTGTTTTGTTTTCTTCCTGTAGGGGGTCCTTTAAGCCTCAGCATGATGCAGTGACAGTTAATGCCTCTGTTCCAGATATACAGGACTAGTGCCTGGAGCCAGAAAACAGACATGGGGACAAAAAAAAACAACTTTCCGAAAGAGTTTGGTCAAAGCTCTCAGAAATTCCAAGAATTCTTGCACATGATGTAAGTGTTGCTTAAACAAAGGAAGTGTTTCTACAAGGTGTTCGGAAAACATCACGAGATAACACTGAAAGCTTAACTTAAAAGGCAAATAACATTTAAAATATTCGAAGTAATGCATTTTATTTTTTTTTTTGGGGGGGGGGTGCAGTTGTACCTCGTGTAGAGCTTATGTGAATTTTCCATTTCTAGATATCCGTATATGTTATCAAGCAAAATCCCCAAAACGATCCTAAGGGTGAAAAAACTCTTTCCCGTTTTAAATCATTTCAAGAATTAGAAAAAGATAGTACCCATTCATACTTCATACTTGTTTCTGTATCATGAATACCACTAGTTATTACTAGATGCTGCTTATAACTTTATTGTAGACATATCCATTATGAGACAGAGAATGTAAGTTGCACATGGAAATTATTTAGTTACCTGACTAGATGCACACTGTGCAGAGACACAGTACAGGTGGGCTCCTATGCATTCTGTAAACACGCCATCAATTTAACCGTGGTCCCCAAGTGAAGAGGATGCTGAGGCAGTAGAGGCGTGGCCAGACGAAACTGTTGGGCGTGACTGTTTCTGACAGTTTGGTGGGGGTGTGGTCAATGGGGGGGTTGCGCATGTCGTCCACTGTCAACAGATCTGTGCCAGTATACTGCTTCACCAATTTTTTTTTTTAAGATTTAGTTATCCCACCCTCCCCTCTTAATAAGTTCCGCTTGTCACCCCTCAAGATTCCCCTGACCGTCGCATCCTTTAATACTGCCTTGAATGTTTAGTAACAGAAAGGGTTAAGCAACAAACACAAGGTTAAACAAATTTCAAGCTTGTGGGAAGCTGAAGGCTAGAGATGGGCCGACGGTGACTACGGGGGAAGCTGCTGCCGGTTGGTGATGGCGCAGCTTCTGCTGGGAGAAAGTCTGGAGTAGTCGGGGCCCCAGTCTGAGAACAAGGAACGCTGCCTGTCACTGAACCTGGGGGTTTCACATCACTGGTGAATACTTGGAATTAGATTACTGACTGAACTGCAATCCAAAAAAGGAGACTGCCTGAAGCCGAACCCGCTGTCAATGAGGACGCTGTGTGCTGTGGCTATTCACGTATCTGGGGTGTAATGAGGAAGGAAAAGAGCAGTCACTGGAGGTACTGCTGTCAAGGTACGAGTGCAGTTGTTTGGGGCTTTCATTGTTCCCACCCGCTGCTCCAGTCAAAAACGGGAATGTGTGGGAAGGCGAGATTAGTATGTAGCGTCGTTAGTCTGTTTTGATATTTTTTGGCTTGTCAGTTTATTGTTGACCTGTTATCTGTCGAGGTCCTTAGCAGATGTAGGGGGTGCATTGCTATAAAACAAACAGTTGTTATCAAAGTATTAACCATGACAGTTGGGTGTGGATTTAAAAAAAAAACCTTCTCGGGGGTGCCCTACATTTTGTGAGAAAATCAACTGTTCCCAGTCGAGGCTCAGGCTGAATATATTCAATGTACCTATCATTTCCACGGTATTTCATGCAGAATGATGTGACCAGAGGGCTGTGCCAGCCTCAGGGATTTCGCAGGATGAAAAGAGGTTTGCAGTCATTTTGATTTGGGTGAAATGGTACTTCTGCGTGGCGTGGAAAAGTCACCTGCGGGCGGTGCTGCACTTGATTTTTAACAGCAAACGCGTCATCTAGTGCTGCAGCCTGCAGGTATACCTCCATCATTGTATTGGTTTTATTTTGTCCCTCTAAAACGGCAAGGAAAATAAAATATCAAATTTTTAAATCACTAAATAAATAAATTGTGCTGCGTACAGATACTGCAATTTACATTGCATTTGTTTGACATGGTATCTCTCTGTCTGTTTAAACTGACCTTTTACCTTCTAGGAGCTCGTGGGTTTGCCATCTGTCAAAATCCCTTGTATTAAAAAGGCCAGGGCAGCTTTAAATTTCATCTGAGATTTTCCGAATGCAGCCCCTTTTAAATCTGATAATATTTTTAATTATTACATGATTGTTTTAAAATTATGCCTTGCATTACTGGGGTCCTAAGCGTATCATAAGCACAGTTTGTGTATGTTCTATGAGATATGCATGCTGTTTGTATGTAATGAAAATGTAGATATCTTCTCACCGTTTCACATTTATTAAACTGAATTCCCCCCTCCCCAAAAAAATAATGAAGTATAAAAAGATGTTACAGTTTTCCAAGGCTATTAGTTGTTATACTGGCTTTTGATTGCTTCATTTCAAAGCAAGACACATATGTATGTCTTTCTTGTGATTATATTTTTGTTCTGTAAAAAGGTGAATATTGCTATTTTATCCTTTATTTTAGAGTATCTCTGTGTTAAAACCATGTGAAATGGAGCCTTGGTTCACACCCCATTAGTTTGTTTTTGGAGTTGTGCATGTTGCCAAACAGCTGCTGCATTGTTTTGCACAAGTTCCCTGAGAAGGATCTAGATATACATTTAGATATACATTGAAATATATCTGCTGCATAAAAAATTCAGGATGGGGTTTTTAGACATTGGGGTGGATCTCTTAATTATTAAATCTATTAATGACAGTTAACCTTGTAGGATAAATTAAGCATATTTTATTTCTTAAATACGTAAGTTATGTCCTGTCATTTTCAGTGGATTTTAGTGCATTTCCAGATAATGTGAATTGTGTTTAGATTTTTAGCAGTATAAAATGTTTTACTATCTTACTCATAGAAAGTATTCTAATATTTGCATATGGAAACAAACTCGATAGCTTATAAAAAAAAAAAAGTTGTGTATTATGCAGCTTTCAAAAGTCTTCATTTGGAGAACGTTTTTAATTTGTTTTAGGAGTGCTACCTTCCTAAAAGAATCACATTCACCAAAAAGTGACTATTTTAATATTCCTAAGGGCTGTTCTAAAGGAAATGAATATATTTTTTCCTGCAAAACTGTACAAGATTATTCATGTGTGGCTTACATATTTTATAGTGTGGACAGAAGGTTGGCTCCATGGTATGAATGGGACTAAATGGTATCTAATCTCTCATCTCTTTTATTCTTCTCAGCTAGATGCTTGCACTTATTCCAAAGTAACTTAAAAACAAAAATGTGTAGGGGTGATTCATATTAATTTAGCCTGCATGTCTAACATTTCCTGTATTTTTCTAGTCATTGACCAGCTGAGGACATAATGTAGTAAATTCTGTTCTCCTCTTGAATACTTAAGCAAAAAAAGATAGCTTTGCCCTTGTGGTGTTTTGACCCATTTGTAATAAAATGTAATGCTGTTGTGGAAGAGCTGATGGGTTCTAAGCAAGTAAGAAAAGACTGACTTTCTCAGTGCTAGCCACATTCCCTGACTGAAGAATGAACACTGAAGGGGGTGCATGAATATTGGAGATTTGCAACTTGATGAAACAACTGCAGAGATAAAAAATGCACAGAAAAGTAAATAGAATTTGGAAGTCTCACTTTGCATCACTCTGCTTTCCTAATCTATATATAAAGTATCGTAACACAGACAGACAGCTAAGTCCTGTTGCTCATGGTTGGTGGAACTGAAGTGTTAACGTTTGTAGGCAAAAATGCAGTCATTTTCATGATTTCAGCGTATAAGGCATGAAAAGTCATTCTAAGTAATGTGAACTCCATTTTTGATTTTTAACCTGTTCAGAATGTTGCATATTGAAAGTGATGTGTGCTTCCAAGTTCCATGTATGTACTGGTAAAGTAGGCACCCTAGGCTAGTGTATCAGTGCTTCTGGATACAGGCATTTACCAGGAATACTGGAGTTAATCACATCCATTGATGTTAAGGCTCCTGGGTAACAGCAGCATGTGAACAGAAGTTTTAACAAGTGTTCACTGGGTTTTAATGCATAAACCAAGATCTGTAAAAGCATAATGATTTTGTAGCTGTCACCATAGCTATGGATTGACAAACCAATGGTTTTATGTTTGAGCAAAAGCAGAGATAATCCATGGGTCAGGATCATGTGAGCAGAAACTACTGTGAAACCTAGGTTAATGCACATGTATGTGTGCTTCCAGCATTGCACTTAAGTATAATCTGAACAATATGGTTGATTTTATGTAGCTTAACATAAGTTTCGGCTTGCCTTTACATTGCTTATTGACAGAAGAAGGTGTGATTGTGTGTGTGTTGATCAAATCAGTAACGGCTCACCTAGGCAGTCGCCAGAGATAAATGTTAATCTTGCATTGTGGGAGGCTGACAGGGATTCAGCATCACAGAGAGTTCTGTTTTCCCATGAAAGGCTTTTTACTCCTGAGCAGTACTGTCACTGATGGTTACCTCTGCCAGTATTTTTGTGTGTGTCTGGCTATTTTCCCATCTCAAACACACACACATTGACCTGATACCCCATTATAAGAAAATGTAGAGGAAACATTTTGTATAAAATGTATGGTAGTGTGTGCATAAAAACCTTCTTTCATCAAGAGCAAACCTTTAGGTGTGCCATAGGTGGCACTGTATTGCTTCCTTTGTATTATTGACTACATGGCCCCTTCCTCCCCACAGGCCATCCAGTAAGATGGCATGACTTTTATGACTGTTGAGGAGTGAGAACATAACTCACTTATTCAGATAGTTCATGCTAATATAGTGTACCCTGAGCTTTCATATCAGACTGCTTTGGTTCTCTTTATATTTTGTGTATTGAATTCCATTCTAAGCTTATGTTTATCTGTTAGTTAAATGAAAAAAAGGCTGACACTATAAAAAAAAGTGAAGTTTCTCCACTGCACTTAGTCTAATTTCCTGAAAATTTTTTCCTACATCTCTTTTTATTTATTTATTTTTTGTTTTGTTTTTCATTTGTGAACCATGTACGTGGGTTGTTGAAAGACCCTTTTAGCAATGACCCAGTCCAAAGGCAGCACACTGAGGTCTCCATTTAAACACATCCTGATATGTTCACTGTAAATAAAATTAGTGAGGCTTAATAAAATAAAGTAAAATATAGCTTTTATAGCATAACCAGTTTAAATAATAGTACAGTGGCAGAAATTAAAAGGTTGTTTAATGGATTAAATCTCCTGTACAGACCAAAGAAAGCTAGACTATCATTTATTTATGAATGAGATAATGTTAAACTATATCTTTGTAACATTCGCATGTTAAGATGTTAAATGTTGTTGAACCAAGGGTATTAAATGAATTTTTTTCACATTTATGAGAACAGTGTCAGATGTAGACTGCTGACAGTATTTTCCTGGAAGCTCGTTTTTGTAATAGCCAGATAGAATGGTGGCCTTTTAAGTGTTGGTGAACAAATGTGTTGAGACCTGAGGCAGTAGTTGCCTGACTTGCTTTTAACCGTCGCATGAGGGGTCTAAGTAGTAAGAAAGGAGTAGCTTGCCCAGTAAAATGGTTCTGCTTTAGATAATTTTTTCATTTCGTACCCCCTTTTTACTTCCAGTTTTCTGCCCCACCCAATAAGCCTGCTCTACTCCAGCATTGTGGGCCAAACAACGGGAAGGCTGCCATCATATGCAAGGTCTGGGGTATTTTTTTTTTAGTGCCCTATAGGCCCTTTCGTACATCCCAAGCTACAATTGGCAAGGCTTGGGACAATACTGTGTGCTCAACCCTCCAGCTCCTAAGGGAATGCACTAAGATGTCTGTCAAGCCACCCCACCCCCAGTCTGACATCTAGTCTGTCTGAGTTCCTGCCTTTCCTAGAACTATACTAGACAGATGTCGGTACGTATCATCCCTCCCAAGATAGGAACACCCTATCCTCCCTGCCAACTCTGTCAAACCCCCCAAGCTGCTAATCGAGCCCAGATTCCCTGGAACATACTTAGGGTTTTATCCCTCTGTCACTGGAGTGGCTCTGCTTTAGATAGTTAAGCCAGCAACACTCCCTAGTGCCTGACAAGGAAGTGAAGCAACAAACTCGATTTAAAATAGTTTAGAGCAGTTTCTTGTTATAAGGCATATACAATATAATGAGGGAAAGTGGGCATAATTTTTGTATGAGAATATTTTTGTCTGTAGACTGATGAGTCTTGTTACCTTTTATGTCAGTTTGACTTGTGTATTCTGCATGGTTGTTGAGGCTGAGATTGACGCAGCCAAACCCTGTAAGGATTCTTGGTGGCTGTCATAAACTAACTCTAATAATGAAAACAGTAGCATTTTGGAAACTTTAACACCAAACAACATTATTTTTGAATTTTTTTCAATTACGTTTTTGTCAAACTAATACTGTGTATTGAGCCATTCTGACAAGTGGTTGCTTCTTCTACTTAATACAAGTATAATCCTTTGCTTCTAGTTTTACAAAAAGCTTTCGTTGTGGAACAGTATCCTAGTAGAGTTCTAATGCTAGTCCTTTCTTACAGCTATTCTAACTTGTCTCTTTTAATGTCGACATACTTCTCTATGTAATGGTATGCTATCCCTGCAGGATAAGCCTTTTGTGTCATTATGGCTTCATCTTATCCGTAAAGCTTTGCTAAGCATAATTCCATTTTTCCATATGTGTTTTGACATTGTAAACTGCTTTGTGAGCTAATGTTGTAGCATATTCTTGCATCTGTAAGTGTGTGTCTCTCTCTCTCTCTCTCTATATATATATATATATATATATATATATATATATATATATATACACACACACACACACACACATATATATATATATATATATATATATATATATATATATTTTTTTTTTTTTAAGTTAATCTTTTATCTGTAAATATCCTTTGTTCATTTCTTATGTAGGGCTTTTAGATAATGGCTTTTTAAAGCATGGGGGTTAGACTGGGGGCAAATTACGATTTCCCATCCAATGGTCAAGGTTTTGCTTGAAAAGGGTCAGGGACGGAGGCTGCTTTACATGGATGTGGAACCTGTTCCACAATGCGGGGATCCCCTGAGACACACACCTTTACAGCAAGTTCTGTTTATGTCAGTCAAAGTTCAGGTCCTAGGATCTTGTGTTTCTGGTGCTGTTTGTTTTGCAAATGTGCAAGACGTCCATCAGAGCTGGGATTGAGTATGCCAGGCAAAGATCACCTCTCGGAATCTGTAGAAGACTGAGTAAAAAGACAAGGTCTTAAGGCAATCTGTGTAGGAGAAGGTATTCATACCCTGGATTCTCCTGGTGAGAAACCTTTGAGGGTGTTCCAACTGTTGCGGGTGCCTGGTTAGGTACACGCTAGAGAAGACATTGTATTTGATGATGGGTCTGAAAAGGGCTGAGTAGAGTGGTACTCTAACTTCCTTGGACCTAGATGCCGTACCCTTGCTTATGAGTTGGGTGAAATAAGGATTTGGGAATTTTGTTGAAGAAAATTATTCTTACTACTAGGTCAACTCTTAAGGGTGTTTTATCAGTGGCATAAATGTAAATTCAGGTGTGTTAATCAACCGTGCTCCTTTAACAGTACATATACTAATAACAAAGATTACAAATAACTGGAACATACTTAAAAACTAAAACATAACCCACCCACCCACCCCACCCCACCCCCAAAAAAAACCCTGTCAAGGAACAAAAACATTACCCATTGCCACAAAAAAAAAAAAACTGTCAAGAAATAATATTTGTACTGCATTCCAAGAGATACTGATTGCTTGTCAAAAAAAACTCTAGAAATGGGAGCCATCCGTCTACGTATGCCATTCTTAGTTAGCTACTTCTTTCCAACTCTTTGAACCACAAAATCCCTTTCTGTTAATGTTTTTCTGTTTTGCTTTTTCAATGCTTTTTCCTCTGCATCCACCACATCTGTAAGTATATACTTCACATTTTCTACCCTGATAGATCTCTAGGACTTCCATTTTTTTTTATTACCTTTTTGGCTCCGGGAATAGTAATGTATATTAATGGCCAAGTGTAATTAGGAAGGGTGTGTAATTAGGAAGGGTGTCTGTTTTTATTGTTCCTATGAAGTATAGTTCAAGTCATAATTGAATATCTTTCCCAGAAACAGATTCTGTCAGCCTCTGAGTCTGTGTCCTACACTCCTGTAGCTGGGATCTTGCTTCAGTCAACCCTCTCACCTGCCTCGCCTCTCCAACATTTATCATCTGCACTTGGGATGGGGTGATATTTTGTGGACAAAGTATCCATGGAGGCACCTCCAGGCAAAATTTAACACCTTTATCATCACTTAAGACAAAGGCAAACATACATTACTATAAACTTCCAAAAATCCAATGAGACTCAGAAATGGCTAGGCAATCTATTGTGTAGAATAAAATTATTTTTCACAGAGCATGAGCGTTTTCGCTGGAACACTTCATCAGATGTATCATTCAGTTAAAAATAATTGCATTTAAATATAAAAACCTGTCATCAATTATCCAATCAG
Organism: Protopterus annectens; assembly: GCF_019279795.1. Taxonomy (NCBI): domain Eukaryota; kingdom Metazoa; phylum Chordata; order Ceratodontiformes; family Protopteridae; genus Protopterus; species Protopterus annectens. The sequence goes on from NC_056736.1 coordinate 399,591,678, forward strand.
TAAGTAGCCCACATTTAAAGAAACATAATGCTAATACTATCTTTCTATAATAAGTCATAAAACAACTGCATGAACACATAGACACAAAGTATTATACTCATGACTACAAATGTAGAACTATTTAAATAAAATTTAAAAACTCTAATATATTAGAAAAGTTTTATAGTAGTTTTTTTATCTAAACAGTGATCTTGCTTTTAACATAGGCTTTAAGGGGACCTTGTCACTTAACCCATGACCAAAGTCTTCCCTCAGTCGAGCAGAGCTTCTAGGCTCAATGTTAAGGCAATGACTTTTTAGATCACACTGTTAATCTAAGAAAAGCATTTGTAGATAGAGGGTATAAGAGTCAAGAAGTGGAAAATGCTGTAGAAATTGTCAGAAAAAAGAGAAATGATATAGCTAAACCTTATTTTTCTAGTGATAGAATAGTAAATACAGCAAAGAAAAACGAGACGCAGAGAGGAAAATTGAGTTCCCATTTATTTTTCTAATAATTCACGCATGTACACTGAGGTCATCAATAAAGATTGGTATATTATTGACAGCAGGTGATGAAATAAAAGGAATTGTAGATAGTAAACCAAAATTCGTATTTAAAAATATGAAATCAGTCTTCTTCTTCTTTCGGCTTTTAGGGGTCACAACAATAGCATGTGGTAAATGTCATGCTTGTAAATATATCGATAGCTCTAATAGGTTTGTACATCCTGATCAGAATAAAAATATTTATTTTTAAAGTGCCTGCTACTTGTGATTCAGTGCATATAGTCTTATCTGGCTAGTTGTCAGAAATGTCAGAAGTTTTATGTGGACAAAACAGACAGGGCGTTTCGGGATAGAATAAAAGAGTATATTTATCACATAGGTAAAGGTAGTGGTTCTAATGCACTGGCTAAACATGTCAGTGAAACGGATACTAAACATATTTTTAAATTTAGAGCAATAGGAAGGGTATAGGGAAACATTAGAGGTGGTGACATTTAGAAATAGTACTGAGCAATTAGAAGTGAAATGGATAGTTTGAGGGGAGACTTTGATCATGGATTAAATGACAAGGCCCCCTTAAGCCTATGTTAAAAGCAAGACCACTGTTTAGATAAAAAAGTTTTGGTACTTTATTATCGCAACTAGATTTCGTACCTCGCATAATTATAAAACTGGTCGTGAAATGATTTAAGTAAAAAGATGTCTGTAAACTCCTAATCAATATTGTATGACACTGGGGAAAAAGGAATAATAAACGCTAGCAAGACTTTGTGAACCAACTGCAAGTGATTAACATTTTTATCAAATGCGTTTAAGCTGGTTCGACGTTCTATGTTTTAATAAAGTACATGCTTATTGCATCCATTACTTTTGAGGTAACACTTTTTTCTTCCAATAGTTTCTTGTCTGTATTACTTTGGTATGCCAGGAGGCTGTCTTCTTGAAAGTCAGGCTCCTTCCTTCTTCATGTTTTTTCTTGTTCTTACTCCACTTAAAAGGCCTGTACTACTTCCCTACCAGTTGCTGTGATGGACGTTGAACACAAATATCTCTTTGATGTATTTCTCAAAGGCGGACTGTTCTCGACGGTTGCTGAACAGTGGCACAATCCCGCCACAGACATCATCCACTACGGGAAATCATGTCTAAAGCTGCTGATACTACTGCTCAGATAAATTTCTAGGAGCAGACAAGCAGTCAAGGTTTGATTTTAATATTTGCAGAGTGAGTCACTTGCAACCTGGTTGTGAAAATATGCTGTAACTGAGTGTTTTCATCCCCAGAAAAACGGAGACAGCTTACTTATTTTTTCCTGAAGTATAGACATATAAAAGTATTCTGCAGAGAAGCTGTGTTGATTTCAGTCTTCTTAAATGTGTTCTTGCAGTTGTTTTATGACATTATAGAAAGATGACATTAGCATTTTGTTTCTTTAAATGTGGGCTACTTACTGATTGGATAATTGATAACAGCTTTTTATATTTAAATGCAAAATTTTTAACTGAATGATACATCTGATGAAGCAGTGTTCCTCTGAAAGCGCTCATGTTCTGTGAAAAATAAATGGAATTTTATTCTACACACTGGATTGCCTAGCCATTTCTGAGTCTCTCTGGATTTTTGGAAGTTAGTTCTTGTGTCTGCTGTTTTCGACGTGGAATCTTGTTACTGTTGGTAATTTTTCTTCATATTGTTATACATTAATATAAAAGAAGACCAACCATATTAACTTGTTTCCGTTTAGATATATTATATGTCAGGTATGTTCATTTTTATAATTGTCATTAGTTCAATGTTGCATAAATTACTCAGTTCCTGCCTTCCCTTAAATTTTACTCCTCCTCCTCAACATTATTCTGTAAATATTGTTCCCACGGTCTCCATTTATTTATATGCAATTTGCTCCTTCCCTTTTCTAAAGATCCCACCTCCAGTTACTTTCTCTGTTACAGTATTCATTCAGTACTTCAAAATACAGTTGGTCTGTGTCGCAGCTGAAAAGAATAATTTCCTTAACACCCATTTGCTCACCCAATATTTCTGACAAAGTACTCTATAGGGAATTTTAAAATAAGTGAACTAGTATAGTCCCAAAACATATGTTCCCTGTTACCTCTTTCTTCCCCATCACACCTCTAGGATTTGTCATCTGCATGAAGAAACATTCTTTGAAGTTTGTTTGGAGTATAAAACAATGTAT
>NC_056736.1:399599366-399631866 GCF_019279795.1 Protopterus annectens
TGAATCCACATGACGATAAATACTGAGAAAACCACAAAATAATCTACAGCCAACCACCCTGTGCCACCTGCAAGTCTGCCATTGATATCTACTCTTTTTCTTCTGTTGATAACATAAGATTTCTAACTAGTAAAATCACCATACCCATGTCCTCGGAATCTGTAGTGTTGGCTGATGTAGCCACAACATAACCCCCTACCCTGAAGTTTTGAATGTTTCTCTTTGGGTAAATGCACTTCTGCAAAGCTGCTATTCTGGCTTTTATTTTTACAAGAGGGCAAATATCCTTTTCTGTTTTACAGGACTGAATAAGCCATTCACATTTTAGGTAAAAGCTACTAAGCTACCTGCCATCATTAATTTAATTACCTAATCACTTCTAAGCCCTTATTTGTACCTTAATTTCTTAAGTGGTCTCCTTACTAATCACATCTGTCAATCAGAGCACTATATGTATATACACTCTTTGCAGATTAATAAACAAAGCAACCTTGACATCTACATACAAACATAACAATGTAGACAGGTATTGCACTGGGTAGGAATGTATCCTCTAACCACATGAGAATAATTAAAAATACATGTATGCTCAGGAGAATTGTCAAGTTTGCAAACCCATCACACCCCACTGTCTAGTGTAGTGATGATCTTACATATCAAGCATTCTGCTGCTGTTTTTTCACATATGCTTATTTCTGCTTTTATTAAAAATTTTGATATATGAAATGCCAACAGTTATGCAACCAGTTAAAATGAACACTATTGTCATTTAGACCTTACAACAGTGCAACTGAACTAACGAAATTGTGTTACTTCAAACTCAGTGTGCATACAACATATACTGCTATTACTACAACAATAACACATATACTAAAGCTAATCCAACAATAACAACAGTAAGATATTTATGCAGTGCAGTAACAAGCACAGTGCCATGCACCAAGACTATTCCACTTACATGCCTTCGTCAGTAAGCAAAATATTGCACAGATAAGATATTACACAGATCAAAATCAGACAGATTTCAAATTGCATGGAATGCTGAATTGGCATATTGGACAGAAAGTTAACTTGGCATCGTTAATATTGTACAGGAGGCATAAGATTGTACTTTTGTAGAGTTATTGCATATGTATGTGAATTACTTCAGTGTTGTAACTCCAAACCTCTATGACTAGCATTGTGTATGTTATTACTGGAGTTCAGAAGTCTGATGGCTTGTGGAAAAACTTCTATTAAATCTGGTGGTTTTGCAACATAAGCTACGGCATCTCTTGCCTGAAGACAAACATGAGAACAGACCATAGGTAGGGTGAGTGCAGTCTTTGACAATTTTCATGGCTCTGCTAAGGCACCGAACAGAGTGCAAGTCCTGGATAGATGGGAGTGTGGACCTGATAATTCTCTCCACTACTTTCACCACCCTCTGGAGAGATTTTCAATCTGAAGCCGTGCATTTTCCATACCACACCGGGAGATTACTAGTCAGGATGCTTTCAGTGGTAGCCCTGTAGAATGTTGTGAGAACTGAACTGAAGGTGGTAGTTTTGCTCTCCTCAACCTTCTTAGAAAGTGTAGACGCTGTTGCGCCTTCTTGACAATGTGATTAGTGTTTATTGGTCAAGACAAGTCTTCAGTGGTATGCACCCCCAGGAACTTGGTGCTTTTCACCCTTTCTGCTGTTTCTCCTTTGAGTTTTGCATCTCTCCCTGAAATGTTTTATTCACTTTGAGAGTCAGGTTGTTGTTGTCACACCAGACAATTGGTTGGTTCACCTCCTGTCTGTAGGCTTTTGTCGCCATTGCTGATGAGACCCACCGCTGTAGTATCATCCGCAAACTTAATAATGCGGGTTGTGTTGTACCTAGTGATGCAGTCATGGGTCAGCATGGTGAACAGCAGGGGACTCGGAACACATCCTTGAGGTACTCCAATGTGCAGTGTGATGCTCATCGAGGTGTTGTTGCCTATGCATACCTTTTGTGGTTTGTCAGTAAGTAAGTCTAGAATCCAGTTGCATAAAGGAGTGGACCAGTTTCTCAATCAGATGTTCTCATCACAGGTATGGCACATCCAACATTAAGTACACTTCTGGCTGGTCTGTAAATTATTAGCAGTAATTTAGCTTTCCTTAAACTAATGTTCTCAGTTTTTAACAATATGCTGTCTAGCCTAGGTTCATCAGTAGTTCAAAGTCACTTTCTTTTCTGTATAAAATATAACTAGTTTGTGACTTCTGCTTTAGGTTCCCAAACTGTTGAATTAGTGGAGTGAGGTAGCATGACCCAAATTTCTGCCAATGTAGGGATTCCACAGACAAGAGGGGAAACTACTAAGAATTCGTCTTTATATTGCTTATCAGAACATTAACTGAATAAACCAGACTCTTGCACTGCCCCTGCAGAACCATAATTAATTTCCTCCATTGGTCAGCTCGCCACAGTTCTCCAAGGCATTTTTTATGTATTAGAGCCCTCTTCACTGCACCAGCCAGACTTAGGTGAGGTAGGTATTTCATTGCTTATTAGCAGGTCTGCACCTCCTTCACATCTTGGTGCACAGATCTTAAAATGGAAGAATGAAACTGCAAAGCATTTCAGACACACAGATAGCACACTACCCATCCTCAACGTAAGACATACCGCTCAGTGTACCCATAGTCACAAACTCTTCTGCAGTCTGCATTCTTGTACTATGTCTATGCAATAGCCTAAATTCAACCAGTCCGTCTGTATTGTATGTCTAAATTCTGTGCATCTTAATTTCTGCAATTTGTGCAGGTTCATAGGTGTGTACTAGGCTAACGACCACTATGGGCCTTATAAGCCTAACCGTGTAGCCCAAATGTGATCGACAAATTTGATTTATGTAGGTGGTGGTTTACTTGACTGCCTCTGTCCATCAGAGACGCAAGAGCCAGACCAGTAGTGAATTTCCAATTACCCAACCATTGGTCCAAATTGCACTTAAATAAGGATAGGGAGGAACTCTTCTTCACTTGTAAGGGGAGCCAGTTCCAGAAAATATGAAATCTCTGAGAAACATGTCTGTCTTTCCAGTTTGTCCTGTTTGTCACAAGCAACATTTAGGTCTTTTAATCTAGTAGTTCTGATGCTGTTTGTTTTGCGGATGTGGAAAAGGTTCATCAAAACAGGGTCCAGGGATGAATTGTATGCCAAGCAAAGATCACTGCTCAGAAATCTGTATTATACCGGGTAAAGAGACGAGGCTTTGAGGGAATCATGGTAAGAGATTGTATTTACTCCCTGTATTCTTTTTATTAGGAACTTTTGTGGATATTAAAGTTACTGCATATGTCTAGTCAGGTGCATACACATGGTGGCATTGTACTCTGATGGGTGTGATAATGGCTGAGTACAGTGGTATGATGACCTCTCTGGACCTAGATGCCATGCTCATGTTGTTGAGCAACCTAGCAGGATTTAGTGCATTGAACACATGTTGTTCAAAGGCTAGGTTACTGTCTACTTGAGCTCCCAGATCCCTGACTGGTGAATCCACTTTTAAGGGTGTTTTGTTAATGACGTAGTAACCTGGGGTGGTAGACTTCCCAAATGTTTCTGTAATACATTTATTGATATCAAGTTTTAAACCATGGTTTTGGTACCAAGCATTTGCTGCATTAGACCTTCCTGGAAAATGTTCTCATCTTGAGAGGGGGGGGGGGATTCAATGGCTGCTCGCAGTTTGCAGTCCTCTGCAAACTTGGTTAGCCATAGGCTTTTGACATTGGTTTTGACATTCTGAAAAGTAAATGCCAAAGAGTAGTGGGCCCAGCACAGAGCTCTAGGGATTCCACTAGTAAGTGGCCTCTTTGTGGAGGTGGTCTCACCAATTCTAACCTCCTAGGACCTGTGGGTGAAACAGCTAGGTATCCAGTGTGTTTTATAAAGGAGTTTATACCTAGTTCTGTAAGTTTGTTGATAATGCCGAAGTGGGATATTGTATCAAATGCTTTAGCCAGCTCTAGGTAGGCAGTATGCACCGTTTCTCCCTCATCCATTGTCTTATTGACCTTTTTAAAGAAGTCCACCAGATTCAGTAAGCACGACCTTCCTTTGACAAAGCCAAACTGGGATGGATTAAGTGTTTGAAAGTTTCCTATGTCCTTGTTGATTAGTTTCCACAATAATTCTTTAACTAGTCTTATTTTCAAAGTCATGGAAATAATTATTGTGGAAATTATCAACAATGACATAGGTGGTCTCCAAACACTGGATCATCCCAGTTTGTTGTGAACATGTTTCTACTACAGCTGCATATACTGCATGCTTCCATTGCTGTATTCATTATTTATATACGGGGAATGGCCTGTGCTGCCAAACATCTCTTCTACTGCTGCTTTTCTTTATGCCTCACCAGGGCAGAAAATGAATCTTATCTAATGTCCTCTACGTGTAGCTAGAGGATTCCCTACAGGAAGTAGATCCCATCTTGTGGTTCCAAAAATCTTTAGGAGTCCAAAGACCAAAGTACTTTGAAATAAATGGGGTACACCAAATTAAATCAAATCCTTCTAGCCCTTAATTCACATAAGACTAGTACCATCCAGGACTTCCATTGTCTATTGGATGTAGAACAGTTATTTTCAAAGAAAGTTCTATGATCTCTGATTTTAAACACTGTCAGATTTCTATAACGTAGTTAAAATCTGTTCCTTCAAAGCATAGGTTTCAAAATGAATCAGGATGTGCCCTGACCTCCTTCTTATCCAGTGTGCCAGGCATAAACATTTCGTGTACTCTCTCTATTTTAATTTCAGACTTCTGTAACCTAGTTCATGTGGAGAGTATCTGCTTCACATACTGTGAATGTTTTTGTTCTTTCTCGAGCACACAGATTAGATAAATATTCTTCCTCCTTGCTTGATCTTTTTGATCTAAACACTTATCCTGAATTTCCACCTTTGTTTCCAGACCAGTAACTTTTAAGTCGGTGTTTTTTTTGCTTAAGTCACAAGATCATCAGTGTTCGGTCGTGTTTCTTCAGTCTCCATTGTTTTGTGAGTTGTTTTTTTTGCCATGTAATTCACTTCTGGGAGACCTGTGCTTGGATCCCTTCTACCTTCCCAGTATCAACTCACAAGGTTGCCAGTTAACTCGGGTACACTGCTATCTGAATGTCAATTTCCACTTTTTTCAACTTACAAGCAATCCCAATGACTCTTGGAAAGCGTCATCCAGCAGCTAGAGCTTATCTTATTGAATAATGCAGTGGAAAACTAGCTTTAGAACAGTAATTGCTAATTATTATAATATTTTCTTCATTAGGCAGGAGCATTTCATTGAAGCTGCTAATGCTCAAAGTGCCATACTGGAAGTCCAGGAAAAGTGCCCCCCCGGGGCTCCATTCTTCTTTACTTGGCTGAATTGTCTGCTGTTCATCTTTTGTCATCTGATTTCCACCATAGTGAAAACACTAACGGTTCTTTTCTATACCAGGGAGGATATGTGGGGTGGGGTGGGGGGGGGGGACTCCAAGAGATTGTAGAAAACTGGTCTGTAGTGTGTTAGAAATGAACATTTTTATTAACAAATGTTGTACTGATGCTGGGAAAGATCAAAGGCAAAAGTGGCAGAGTAGGCTAAGATGGATAGATGGTAGTACTGCAGTAACTAGTATGAATTTGACCACCATGTCTCTCTGGTAGTTAGAAACGCCTTCTACTTTGCACAGCTTATCCTCTGTGGCATCTATTTTCAAGATTCAAAGAAGTTATAATCCCCCTTTATTCATCCCGTATTAGGATCATCATTGAATATAATGCATCCGTCTATATGAACCTTACTAAAGCAACTAAACAGTCTTGAGAGACTGCAGTATGCCCTCACCAAAAAGATCTCTAGTTTCAGTAACCTTATTTACTCTGATAGACTATAAAAATCTTTATCAGTGTACATCGCCTCTTGATAGGCATTCTCTGTTTAGCTTTCTGTGTTATGAGTGACCTAGCACTCTTAAGACTCCTTCACCTAAGTAGAACAAATGGTAAAACAAACACCAGTTCTAGATATTTAAACGGACATGGCAGAAAAGATGCCTAACTCAATGGATACCCCATTTCTGTAGTAAGCTGCCCTTGCCTGTCAAGCAGAGTACTTTCTTACAACTTTTTCAACCAGTGTAGATGGCTGGATGGGTGATTGCAAATTTTCATCAGGAATATGTGAAGAAGGGCTACCTAATGGGGGTTACTGCCAGTTTCCCACCAGTATTGAGTGATATGACTGAGCTTTTTGCTTTAAAGTAGTGTCAGATTCCAATATTAATCAGTCCATAGATCTCCCAGTTTTCTTCCTAAATTTCTTAAACAAGGGAGAATATTGTTTGCATTTGTTGGACGTACACAGACAATTAAGTTTTTATTTGGATAGAACAAAATATTTTAGAAAATCGGACCAATTGTTCCTATCCTTTTCAGGTACTAGACTGGGCAAATTGGTTTCGAAAGTTACTCTGGCAAAATGGTTGAGCGATTGCATCACTTTTATTTATCAACAAAATAAGATGGGCTTATCAACAAAAGTTAGGGGACATTCTACCAGATCTGTTTCCACTTCAGTAGCCTTTCATTCCAGATCTTCTATGGCTGACATATGTGCAGCCGCAACTTGGGCTACTCCCCATACCTTTATCATTCATTGCAAATTGAATACGGTCTCCAGGGGAAGAGCATACTTTGGCTCTGTGGTGCTCAGGAGTATCCTTCCCTAGGGTCTTCCAAGGCATAAAGTAGCTAAGGACTCTGAGGGTAACTTTAGAAGGCTATTCAAAGATAAATCAAGATATACAGCTAATTTAACATCGGATGAGAGAGAATTATTAGCACAGATAAGAAATGGTAAAAGCATTCGGGTCATGAAACCCAACCAAAGGTGTGGGTGCAGTAATTATGGACTTTTTTGCATATGCTAGTAAAATGTTGAACTGGTCTGTGTCAAAAAATGAAATCAATATAGTATATGCAAGGATTGAAAAACAGTTGTTTATTTTGATGGTGAATATTGCCACCAGATAACAGGGGTAGCTATTGGGGCAAGATGTGCCCCAATATATGCCAACTTGGCTGAATGGGGGCACAGTACAGGGTTTGGTACTTTTCCGTTAAACTCCTACCACGCATTTTAGGAGCTGTATTGCCTGATTCCGGCTTATTTGTTTATCGACTTCAAAGACCGAAATAATGAGGGTGCCAACAGGCCAGAAATATGGACAGATTATAATTATTGCTGTTATAAGGCCTTTTTTAAGGATAATTGCTTTTGTATCCGCATGCACTTTCTGAAGAATATGTAGCCTAAAACACAAAATGTATCATTTTTACTGACCAGTTGTTGATAATGTGGCAGACAAACGACACATTTTATGAGGAATACGTCCAATTTTTCAGGCAAAGATGTGGATATGCTACAAAAATCAGAGCAGCTGAGAGGTACTGAAGTAACAATGGCAATATTCGCAAGTGCAAAGAAATGTGAAAAAAATGCAGCAAGAATACAGTAATCAGCGACAACTTTTAACTCGCAGCACTTTACTTAACCAGAAAAGACTTGCTGAGCCAAAGCCCCGTTTCAATGGTGACACACACATATATCACTAAACATAATATGCAATCCTAAACACTTTACTGTACCATACATAGTTAAAGTATTATTACTTGTGTTGTAATCCATTGCAGTTCGCCTTGCAAAACACAGTGCTACTGTACTATCTTGCGAAATCCCCCCCTCCCCTTGCTTGTCAAGTGTGTAATGGCTGATGTTTGCCTTGTGACTACTTTTTGGTTAAAAAAAAAAAAAGTCAGTGCTGGATTACTCCACTTGCACTTATTACTATTGTTTAATATGGCACCACCATTTACAATGCGTTTTTCCGTTACTTGTTTACTCTACATCTGTCCCCAGTTCGAACAACCTTATTTACCTTCCTCTACTGAGGAAAAGGACTGTGTGTTAATGTCGTGTTTACTACAACAGATAAACACGCAGGTGATTAAAATGATACGGTTCTGAACCGAAATACATCATTTGTCCCAGCCAAATAAGGAGGACAAGTTGGACAACAGAGGAGTAATTACCCAGCATCTCCTGTTACAGTAAGTGTCCATCCTTCGCTTCAGCCATTACTTTGTTTAAGGAACAGAGGCATGACGTTGTTATTATGGACTTAAAGCTACCAAATACAGCTCCTAAACTGCGTGATAGGGGTTTAACGGAAAAGTACCCAGTGTTTTGTTCACCTTTCTTTAACAAAATATTTAGATACTTCAGATTTTTGGGCAACATTCTTATTTTATGGAAATATGAATAATCTTGAAAAGTTTTTAGATGAGATGAACAATTCAGTTAATTTTCTTAAATTCACCTCATCCATGGGAGTCAATTTCATAAACTACTTGGACATTATTATATCTAAAGACTACACTGAAAAAATGTGTCCATTATTTACAGGAAAGAGACTTTTTCAAATTCATTGCTCCACTATGACAGTAATCCATCCTTTTTATCAGAAGAGAAACTTCGTCAAAGGTCAAATGGTACGCCTTTCAAGACTTATTTCAGCTGATGCAACTTTTACTGCAGAACTGGACAAACTATGCTATATGTTTTCGGAAAGAGGGTACCCCGATTTCATTAGTAGAGTCATTGAAACAAGAAATACTTTTATATCGGCACACAAAATTTACATGTATACTAAACACCATCACTATGCAGGGGGAAGTTATACAAGTTGAAACCAAGTGCACAAGTGGCAATAATCTAGACAAAATGGGTGCTATGTTAATGCAATACAACCACCAGGCCCTATTGTTAAACGAATGATGACTGAAATGTGGAACAACGTTTTCTCAACCTTACAACCTAAGATAACATTCAGTAGAGGCAAAAATCTTATTAGGAGTCGTTGCAACAATTTAGGAAACGGACATAGACAGTCCAAAATGACTAAGTGTGGATTTTGTAAATTCATAAATGATGGCCCTTATGTTACAGTAGAGTGTTATGAAAAAGCTTTAACATGTCCACGAACATGGAACTGTAAACTGTACCACCAGAATGGTAGTGTGTTTAGCTTCCTGCACATCCTGCCCAGCCTTCTATGTATGAAAAACTAACAGAATGCTCAAGGATAGAATACACAACCATGGCTATGACATTAGGAAACAAAGTCCTATGAATGCATTATGCAGACATAGCTTTTATGTAAAAATTATAGAAGCTTCTTATTTTTTATTGACAAAGTTTCCATTACAGGACAGGGTGGGAACAGTGAATTACTTTTAGAAGAAAAATAATTGCAATGGCAGCTATGGTTGGATGCTATGAATAAACCAGGACTGAATGATAAATTGGCTATCAACTGTATTTTAAAAAGGAGAGCAGGAAAGTAATGAACAATTTTTTAACAAGAACTTAAGTTTTAATTTGTAGATGTGTACGTGTTTTATATATACATATCTGTGTGTGTGTGCGTGTGTCTACTGTAATATATATATATATATATATATATATATATACACATATATATACATATATATATATATATACACATATATATACATATATATATATATATATATATATATATATATACACACACACACATACATATGTAAATAAATATATATTTAAATGTGTGTGTGTGTGTGTACAGTGGATATAAAAAGTTTACAAACCCCTGTTAAAATGCCAGGTTTTTGTGATATAAATGAGACCACAATAAATTATTTCAAAACTTTTCCCATCTTTAATGTGACCTATAACCTGTACAACTCAATTGAAAAACAGATCTGTTAGGGGAAAAAAATAAAAAAAACGTACAATAAGCTGGTTGCATAAGTGTGCACACCCTTAAACTAATACTTTGTTGAAGCACCTTTTGATTTAATTACAGATATTCAGTCTTCTTAGGTACACATCTGCCATCAATTAAAGAGACACTGATTAACCCCAAATAAAGTTTAGCTGTCCTAGTAGGATTTTCCTGACATTTACTCAGTTGCCTGCTACAGCAAAAGCCATAATTAACAGAAAGCTTACAAAGCATCAAAGGGATCTCATTGTTGAAAGGTATCAGTAAGGAGAAGGGTGCAAAAAAATTTCCACAGCATTGGATATAGCATGGAACACAGTGAAGAAAATATGGGACAACAGTGACGTGGCAAAGAACTGGATGTCCCTCCAAAATTGATGAAAAGAAGAGATGAAAACTGGTCAGGGAGGCTGCCAAGAGACCTACAGCAACACTAAAGGAGCTGCAGGAACTTCTGGTAAGTACCGGTTGTGTACTACATGTGACAGCAATCTGCCGTATTCTCCAAATGTCTGGACTGTGGGGTAGGGTTGCAAGTTGGAAGCCTTTTCTTACACACAAAAACATCCAGGCCCAGCTAAAATGTGCAAAACAGTACATTAAGACTCCCAACACGTGGGAAAATGTGTTATGGTCTGATGAGGAGCTCTCTGATTATGTAGCCCAGGCAGGTATGACCCTGACCTGACCTTGAGCAGTATCCTACCTTCACCAAGAATGATGCCACAATACAGAGATAAGATGATCAGCTTTAACAATTGGCTTAAACACTGGTGTCATTCAAAGGGGATCCAGTATCTGTCTGTCTGGGATGACATGCTGGACAAGCCACGCTGCTTCACAAGGGACGGCTTGCACCTGTCACCCCTGGGATTCCGGATATTGGCAAAGGCTCTTGCCACCCCATAGTGCCTTTTTTTAGGCAAGGCTCAAATTCTAAACCTACCACCCTAGAACACAAAAAAGGAAAAAAACTAAGGGTAATGCTGCTCAATGCCAGAAGTCTAAATCTCAAAATGCACGCACTCGAGGCCCTTCTCAGTATGGAGAACATCGATGTCTGTGCTGTGACAGAAACCTGGTTCAAGGCTCCTGAGAGCACCCCAGCGCTATCAGGTTTTACCTCATATCATGCGTTCCGGCCCCAAAATCCGGACAATACCAAGAAAGGAGGGGGGGTATCCATATTCATCAAGGACACCCACACCTCAGGACTGGTGGCAACGCACGATGCATCGGAGACCATCCAGGTGCAATTAACCATAGGCAAGACTGCTCTGCAAATTGTAGCATGTTACAGGCCACCCTCACAAACTCAGGAACCTCACATGGCCTTCCTGAAAACACTAGAGAGGATAAATGTATCACCAAACACCATCATACTAGGTGACTTCAATTACCCTAATATAGACTGGGAACACTACTCATGTCCAAACACCCTAGCCCAAAAGTTCCTGGAATTCATAAACTCAAATGCCATGGAACAACTAGTCACCATCCCCACAAGAGGAGATAACATACTTGATCTCATCATCACGAACATGGGAGCACAATGTTCAACACCGGAAGTATACCCCTCACTGGTGAGATCAGATCACAAACTAATCTCGCTGGAGGTCCTCATCCCACCCCCACCTGAAATAAAAAAGACCACAGTAAAGAACTTCTCAAAAGCCGACTTCACACTTCTAAATACTAGTGTGGTCTCCTTTCAGGCCCCCGAGCCGACGGAAAACAATACTCAAGCCGCTGAATCACTTACAAATGCCTTCTACCAGCACCTGCAGGACTGCATGGATAAGGCAATCCCAAGCAAAACAAAGACTCTTTGTACCAAAGGCAAGCGTCCAGTCTGGTGGACCCCAGCCATAAACAAACTCTACAACAAAAGGAGGAAGCTACTACAAGATAGAGCAAAATCCTTAAAAGGTAAGACACCCTTGATCACTATAAATAAAAAACTAAGAGCTCTCATAAAATCATCCAAAGCAAATTTCGAGAGAAAAATAGCTAAAGACTCAAAAGACAATCATAAGGCCTTCTTTAGCTATGTTAGAAACCTAGGAGGAAACTCCCAGATATGCTCAGAACTAGTTCAAAATGATGTGAAGATTACTGATCCTACAGACATTGCCAACATACTGGCTGACAGGTTCAGTGCAAACTTCTCCCCTCCCCAAAAGGAGAGATATCTATACCAAACGAGTGCAGCCCCCAAACATCTCCAGCGCCCAAGTGAGAACTGCTCTCTCCAAAGCAAAAACACAGCATCCATGGGACCTGATGGTGTCCCTGGCTGTGTGCTCCACGAACTCAATGAGGAATTAAACCCACAGCTAGGACAGCTGTTTAATCAAAGTCTTACCTCTGGATACATTACCCAGGAGTGGCGCACTGCAACTGTGGTCCCACTTCACAAAGGCGGTGCCTCCACAGACACTGGAAATTACCGACCCATTAGCTTGACAAGCCTTATCTGCAAAGCCATGGAGAGGATCATAATGGACCTCATAAATAAAGACATAGGGAATTTGCAGACTTTGGATCCAACCCAGTTTGGCTTTGTCAAAGGCAGATCATGCCTTTTAAACTTGGTTGACTTTTTCAAACAGTCACCAAAGCCATTGATGAGGGAAAGGCAGTCCATACAGCCTACCTCGATCTGGCTAAGGCCTTCGATACAATACCCCACTCGGGTATCATTGAAAAACTCATCAGCTTAAATGTTAACCCATACATCACAAGATGGGTTGCAAACTGGCTGAGTGACAGAACCCACAGGGTCAGAGTTGCTGGCGCCATGTCAGACTCAAAGCCTGTCACAAGTGGTGTCCCACAGGGCTCAGTCCTGGGCCCACTCTTGTTTGGCATCTACTTTTCCGAAGTACAAGCAAACACAGGAGGGTTATGGCTGACAAAGTTTGCAGATGACTGCAAACTGGGCGCCATAGTAGAAAACACATCTGACACAGATATCCTTCAGAAGGGTCTCACAGAAACGGATAACTGGTGCCAGAGCCACGGCCTAAAGTTAAATGCCAAAAATGCATAGTCATACCCTTCGGGAAAAACAAGGTTACCCCTAGCTACCAAATAGGTGGCAATCCACTGAGCACAGAAGAAGTTATCAGGGACCTGGGGACCCAGGTTGATAGTAGTCTGTCATTCGACACCCATGTAGCTAAAGTAGTTAGGAAGACCTTCTACATTGCCCACCTTATCATGAAGGGATTCTCATCTAGATCAAGGGAGGTCATAGTCTCCCTTTACTCATCACTCATCAGACCAATGATTGAGTACAATGCCCCATTCGGAATGTATCTGACCCGACACTTGCAGCAGCTGGAGAGGCCACAAAAGTTCCTCACCAAAAGGATAAAGGGTCTCAAAATCTGTCCTATGCTGCCCGACTGAAAGAACTCCAGCTCTATTCAGTCGCTACCGCTGCTCAGAGGTGACCTTTGCCTAACCTCCAAGGCCATGTCTAACCCAGATTTGATGAATATGCTTCACCTCAACAAATCTAGATCCATCAGAGCCACAAGGGCGGGAGACTTAAACCTCGACACGGCTATTAATAGGACGTGCTGGAGGGATAGATTCATCACCCAAAGACTCCCTATGCTGTGGAACAAAATCCCGGTACATGTGAGGCAGAGCACCTCGCTGGCCTTGTTCAAGAGAAATCTTGACCAATGGATGGGAGATCGCAGATATACCCCAGGGATTACCTCAGTGTCACTGCTCGACAGAGGCACAGCAAAATAATGGGTATAGTTCCCCATACTAAAGGGGTGGCGTAAGCCACAAAACGATGGGCTGGGCTTGTAAATGCCCTCGGGCAGATAGCCTAGTATGAACCTATGAACCTATGAACCTATGAGAGCAAAGTTGAAGTTTTTGGCCACAATTCCAAAAGGTACATTTGGTGCAAAAACAACACTTTGCATCACCAAAAGAGCACCATCTCCATGGTGAAGCATGGTGGTGGTGACCGTATCGTGCTTTGGTGTTGCTTTTCTTTTAAGCTGGAACTGAGGCTTAGTCAAGGTGGAGGGAATTATGAACAGTTCCAAATACCAGTCACATTTGGGCCAAAACCTTCAGGCATCTGCTAGGAAGCTGAAGATGAAATTTCACCTTTCAACATTACAGTGGCCCCAAGCATACATTCAGATCAACAAAAGAATGGCTTCACCAGAAGAAAATGGAAGTATTGGAATGGCCCAGCCAGAGCCCAGACAGAAAATTTGTGGGGTGATCTGAAGAGGGCTGTGCACAAGAGATGTCTTCGTATTCTGACAGATTTGGAGCACTTTTGCAAGGAAGAGTGGGAAAATATTGCCAAGTCAAGATGTGCCATACTGATAAGACTCCTACCCAAGAAGACTAAATGCTGTAATTAATCAAAAGGTGCTTTAAAAAAAAAAGTATTAGTTTAAGGGTGTGCACACGTATGCAACCAGTTTATTGTATGTTTTTTATTTTTTTCCCCCTAACAGATCTGTTTTCAATTGAGTTGTACAGGTTATAGGTCACATTAAAGGTGGGAAAAGTTTTGAAATGATTTATTGTAGTCTCCAGTTTTTATATCACAAAAACCTGGCATTTTGGGGGGGGTGTACAGTGTGTGTGTGTGTGTGTGTGTGTGTGTGTGTGTGTTTCATTGAAAGCTAATTTCACTGAATTTGAATTCACCCTGACCAAATCTCTGAAAGCTCAAATTAGTGAAAACTCATTTTACTGAAGTGAAGTACTGGCATTGTGTGAAGTACTGTAAGGCAAGTAAAAGGTATATGCCCTTTTCCCCACTGTAGCGTGGTCTAGGAGTTAGTATATATAGTTGGGCGGGGGGCACAACCCCCCACATTGGGTGCTGTGGGGGGGCTAGACTTAGTTTGGGTATATATTGTCTTCTGGAAGGAGTTGGTCATTGGTGTTTAAGTATGCATATCTACGGTTTAAAATGTATTGATTTGAAGCTTTCGGTGAAATATAATTTAAAACCAAACTAGGTGGGGGCTACACCATGCACACCACCCAATGTGGGGTACTGTGCCCCACACACCCTCAACTATATTTACTAACTCCAGGATCATACTACAGTGGGGAAAAGGGCATATACCTTTTACTTGCCTTACAGTACTCTACACAGTGCCAGTACTTCAGTGAAATGAGATTTCAGTAATTTGAGCTCTTAGCGATTTGGTCGGTGAATTCAAATTCAGTGAAATGAGCTTTCAATGAAACAAAGTAGACGTGTGTGTGTGTGTGTGTGTGTGTGTGTGTATATATATATATATATATATATATAACACATACACACATATATATGCATGCATATATACAAGATTTTAAAATAAAATTTTTTTACTGTTTTTCACTGTTGTAGGATCTATTATTGTACACTGTTGTGTTACACTGTCTCCTTACATGGAAGGCAGGTTAATTGCAACTGCATTCCAGGTTGGTCATATGTTTTTTTCATTGTTATATCCGCGGTAGTGCAGCAGTAGTGTTGTTGCCTCACAGCAAGAGGTTCTCCCGTTCGATTCTCGGCTGGAGTGCCTTCTGTGTGGAGTCTGCATGTCCTCCCCGTGGTAAGGTCGGCATTCGAAAGACATGCGTAAATGGGCGTGCCTTGGTTGAACATCGAGCTGGCACCTCGGCGTTCGTGAAAATCTACTGCCAATCATTTGCTGACCGGAGTTTCGCTGTGGCGATCCCTAACCGAGAAAAGCCAAAAGACAAACAACAACAACATAAGCCTCTGAGACTAGTTCTTTTATCTCTGAAGGCTTCTTTAGCAAGGCAAAAGTGCTAAGATTTTGTACTTTGTGAATAAACCTTTGTTTAATTTAAGGTCAAAACAATGTTTTACAGTTCGTTCAGCTTTTTGCTCTGCTTATATATATCTTCAGCATTTAACAATGTAGCTGCTGGTTCTTGTTTGAGCTCGCTGGAGGAGTTGAGATGTTTTTCCCCCTTTTTGGAATCCCAAACAATACTGGACAAACATCTTAAGCCAGGGCGAAGTCCCACACTCAGTCCTTTACCCATTCAAACTGATGTAAACATTGCCTTCACTTTCAACAAGTATTTCATTTATATAGCCAACTCCTTTATGCAAAAGGATAACTTTATACCAAACAACAATGGCCCATGTGACTTGCTTAGTACACCGACCCTTCAAGAGGTAAGTGCCACTCAGAAAGGCTACTACAAAAGCTTAAACCTACTGCACTAGCTCCTGACCTTCCATCTAGTTATCTTAAAACTGCAGCAGATAATCTACCCTATTGCAATACTTAAATCCGTAAGTGAATCTTATGTTCCAGACCAGTGGAAGCAATATTCTAGAATACCTCTTCATAGAGGAAGAAAAAACAATTTCCTATTTCTCCACCTCTAAAATACTAAACAAAAGCAGCTGTTACTTCATTTTGTAAATAGCAGTTTGTTATAACCTATATAACATGGTTTATGACCTTGATTCCACTATGAAATTTCTGTTTTATCTTTCTTAAATATTATTATTCATGGTAAAAACCAAGGGTACTTCCACAACTGCTGTTCTTGTAGGCCTGTCAAAGGCCTTTGACAATTGTCTCTCACACTGTGCTTTTAATAAGGCTGGATAATATTGATCTGGCAGACAATACATTAGAATGTTTCAGAATTTATCTATTTATCCGACAGCTAGCAGTTCACAGGTAAGTACTTGGGTAGTTGCCCTTGTAGGCCATTTTAACTCTTGTCAGTTTCCTTTTCAAAGATGAAAAATCAAACCCTGTACTTTGTAACTGTGAGGTAAACACCCTAACCATTATGTCAAACCACAATCCCAGTAGTAAAGTGGTCCCAACCATTTTCTACTTTTTTACTTTTCTACTCTGTAAAATAGGTGTTCCAAGGCTCAGTACTTGAACTAGTTCTGTTCAGTATTTTAGTTAATGACATGCATGCCAAGATTCCTGATGCCACATTAGAAAAATACACTGATGACTCCACTGTTATCTGTATTGCTAACTTCCTCAGTCCAATCTGCAGCATTCCACACAGTATAACCTTCAAAGCTTACAACACTGGCTTAAAGACTCGCGTCTTTTGCTAAATGCCAGTAAAGTTGAGCACTGTTATTTGGCCCTAGTGAAATTTCAGGTACTTCACAAAATAGATTACAAGTTGAAAATAGTTTACCAGTTGAACAAGTCTTCCATGCCATGCTTTTAGGTATATTTATAGATCATAATTTATCCTTCAAGAAACATTGACTGTAGCCTCAAAACCTCACAAAAAGATTGGTACTTTATACAAATCACAACCCTATGTAACAAGCAACACAACTAAATACAGCCCAAACTCTGTTATGGTCTACATTATTTTATGCCCCACCCCCATCCTTACTTGTATTCAAAAAACTCACGTTCATAATCCTGGATATACAATAGATTTGCAAAATATGGTGCTAATGTTCCCAACGAAACTCAAATGTGGAAGCCCTTGCTGTCAGTGACTTTTTAATTGGCTCTTTTTAACATTTAACCAACTAAACTGCGCATAAAATTATATATGAACCCAGCAGATGTCCATCTGTAATTTAATTTACTTCCAAAAAATATACCGCGCTGTTCCTCACTAAGACCCAAGATCTCAGTCCCAAATCCTCCTAAAACTTGTCAAATCAAACATCCACTTTAACTCTTTATAATCTATTCATATAGACAAGCTGTGGAATTCCATTCCCCCTGACCTTCGACATGAGGGTAAACATCATTTCTGTACAGTATAAAAGCCTATGTGTCTTCCACTTGGGCCTGTCCTTGTACTTTGGCTACATTACATGAAGATGAAATTCATCTCCAACCTCTCTCCATCTCTGTTTATCATTCTCTTCCTCTACAGCCTTTAACCACTTTACTGCTACATTATTAACATTATATTTAACTTCTGCCATATACTTTTGATGTATTTATCTGTAACCCTCATTACTGATGTTTGTGATATAAAATTTATAATTGCTTTGAATATGCATTTGACAATGTTCATGTAAGTTGACTTTTATGTTGCATCTCTTAAAATAACTATGGAGCGTTTCTTCATGGATCTCCTCTAAAAAAAGGCTTTTATTTCAGTTTGGTAACTCCCTGCCAGAACAAATGGAAATAATAATAATAAAATGAATTTCTACTGCTGATATAGTCTTAGCAATTAGAAGATGAGATGATATGGTTTTAAACATAAACAGATATGTAATTTTAATTTCAGGAAAAGGTTACTCTTGTAGTGTTAGAGACTGGTTAGAACTAATTTGGGTATTCTATAGAAAGAATTATCACAACCATACTTTGAAAGATACTTCAGTCTTGAGCTAATGGAGATAAGCCAGGATGTTTCTAACTTTTCACTTGCATCAAAGAGCAGCCCACAGAATGACTGTACTTGTTAATAAGGTGGGAAAATACATTGCATCTCCCAAATGTCAGTCGATCTTTTAGGGATTATTATGTGGATATGAATTCAAAGGGATACCGTTTTACTGATAATCATTGTGAGGATGTTGCAGGTTTGATTAAAATCTCACCACACTGTCTAGGGATCGTATTGAATAATTCTTTTAAAATGATGCTCAAATTAAGCTGCTACTAAATTGACTTTCAGCTTGTTTTCAGTATTTACAGTTTGTTTTTATCATGGCTGGAAAGAGTTCTACCTGCTTTAAAATGCCCAAAAATCTGTTGTGTCCCACCCCTTCAAATTACATCTGGTTGTCTAAAATGCAGAAAATAGCAGCCATTTGATTTGGAATGATGGGCAAAAGAAGGCTTCCTCTGCAGTTATGAAATCCTGTTAACAAAAGAATAGACCTGGCAGCTTACATCAGTAGTTTCACATTTTGGTACACAGTGATTCTCATGATAGAGGTGCCACTACTTTGGGACATACTCAAATCTACACTCCTTTCCAGTAAATCTGAATGATGTTTTGGTATCTCATTAAACTGCCAGTCTTCACAACTAAATGCCACACATTACAATACATGCATATAGGTATGAAAGTTACCAGTAGATCAACTGGTTTACTCCCTCCCCCAGTTTACTACTGGCAGTAAAACCTTTTACCAGCATTCATGTTGATATTGCCTAGCGCATTAACAGTTTGTGGCCACTTGCTTTACTCCATTGCTTAGAAACCAAGCTTGGTTTATACAGCTCAGAACAGTGAAGATTTTTTGCAGCATAGACTCTTCATTATGCATTCTAAGATTAAAGACTTGTTTCTTCATCTCCAGTTTTCTATATTTCATAGAATTACAGCTAACAGTAAGCATGGTAAATACATAGACAAACTGCAACTGCTGCTTTGTATAGTTTGCTCATATCTAACCATGTTAAAGCCTCCAAGGAATATCAAACATCTTTTCTGCAAGCATACAGTATACCCCCAAGCAGATATGCTTTTTCTAGTATCCCGAAGCTACTGCAGTTCATAAAGTACATCACAAGACTTCTGGTGCTCTCATTTAACTTTTCCCTTGCGAGTATTGCTTTGCAGCACGTAGCCTTGCATTAAGGTATGACATTGCAGCGGAGTATGAGGCTTGATATGGCAACTCAACACACAGCTGTCGTACATTCCAGACTGTTTCACAGTATAAGTATTGTCATATCTTTGCTTGTGTTTTAAAAACATTCTGATAATTGATTGTCTGCTTCACTTTGATGCTTTTATCACTTGATCCCATTGTCTGATCATACCTCTCAACCTCATAAGAAATCTGAACAAAGATAAAAATAATAGAGGGACGCAGGCACAAAATAGGGGCAGATTTTCAATATTGTTCTTTAGGAACTGTGAATGTTGGTAGAATAACAGGTTTTGCATTGGCATGCATTTTCTGAAAGATATAGATTCATAAACTCAAATATCTAACATTATTTAGTGACTTCACTGTTTTGTCAGAAAACCACACATTTTATGAGGAACAGACATAAAACTAAGAGGCAAAAGTCTGGACATTCTATGAAAATCTTGACAGTTGAGATGTATGCCCCTGATTCAGTGGCATGCTGTACATAATACTGTAGCTAGCCAAGGTTGCTTCACAGGTGGGAATCTGCATAACATCTTGCTGGAAATCAGCAGATCATCTTTCTGGGATTTGAATTTATTAATAAATGTAATGTGAAGTTTTGTATTATTTCTGCTGTATGTCATTATGTGCCAAATGCAGTCTTCAAAGTCAGCATATTTTAGACCAAAGCATTATTAAATACTTTATCTCCATTTGTTAGTAACTGGGTGTCCCTTTTCCTGATCTCCTACAGTTCACCTTCTGACTTTAGTGGTTTTAGTTAACAAGCAACTTTGTTGTTAAATCCAGTACTTTGTAAGATTAAGAACTTAATTCACAATTATATTACGAGGTTAACTTCCTAATTTACACTTTGTAACATAGCATGATGGTTCTACCATCACAAAGACTGGAAATGACCAGACAGAGTCTTTTTAGGTAAACCAGTCTTGTGTAGATAATCCAGTACAAACTACTAATGAAAGTTATCAAAACAAAATTCATGCTGTTTGGATCCTCCCAAAGACTATCCAAATGCACTGACATCCTTTCCATTTCCATTCCCATCCTAAACAGCAACGTGATAGAAACCACATTCTCGTTTAAGTACCTTGTCCCCTGCCTCAATCAGTCCCTCAACTGTCACTGTTACTTAGAAACGAGCAAGAGTAAAGTAAAAAATTATTGAAATGGCAAATCTTTTTAAGAGCTGATGTAACGCCTGGCATTAATGATGAAGTTTCTGTCAGAAGTTATTTAAATTGTTAATTTTTAATTTTTTTTGTTTGTTATAAAATTTAGTGTTTGTATATATTGCAAATGTAGTAATATTGAGAATATTATCACAAGTTTACATTATACACACAGTTTTTTATTAGTAGTTATTGTGGTAAGGAAGTGACAGTACTGTTTGGCTGAGTTAATTTTATATTGACATGTCTTTTTAAAGATTAATACTAGTAGGAATTGATGTCAGTAATTGTGGTATAAAAGGAAATTATGTAAATGGTGAATTTTGTAATTTTGAAGAAGTTCTGTAATAAACTGGACGAAAGCGCAAAATTTATTCTGGCTCCAGTGTGTGGTTTGTTTTAGTAGTATTTAACGTTTCTGAGATTTAAGTGCAGTTTTTTAGCATTAGTTGCTGGAGGTTAATACACTGGAATCTTTTATTCTTATCTATTTGCAAGGTTGATATTTCACTTAAGTGAAATAATTTACTATCATTTATTTGAGAGCTGAAGTCAGGTGTATCTCAGTCTTGTCTCCTTACAAAAGTTCTTTTTAGAACTGGTACATTGTTTTTGGTAAAGGATTAACAGCAGTATTGCCTTTGGCTTCTGAGACTTTTTGGTATTTTATCTGAAAATTTAGTGGAATACTGTGTTTGGAACCTTTAACATCTTTGTAGAAACCGGAGTTAAACAAACGCAAGTCAGTCTCCTTACAAAAGTTCTTTTTAGAACTGGTGCATTTTCTACTTCTTGGTAAAGGATTGACAGCAGTTTTGTGTTTGTTTGGCACAATTTAAAGGTGCATGGTGATAACGGTCACTTTACGAATAAAGAATAACACCTGGTAAAGTTTATTGTAACTGTTTCCATTTTCCTGAACAGTTTGGTGGGCAATATGACTATTCAAGGCACTATAGACACTGATATTAGTGTATATCCGACGCTGGATGAAGTTAATCTGCTCACCATGACGCTACAGGAAGTAGTCTTAAAGCACAACACTTATTGGAAAGGATGAAAGGGAATGGAAGACGGCGTTTGGATATGTGCGAAGATAATGGTGATCGTCCCTTCTTTGGATGATGAGCGACTATCATAGCGGATGCTGTATTTGATCACAATAAGCCTATCGTTGAATTTTTGGAAGGTACTGTTATTGACCCCTTTTCATGATTTGTCCAGCAGTAATGATTTATGGGTCGACTTACGACATGTTCGCAAAGAACTACCTGATTTTAAGAATCAATTTCTCCAGTTGGAGGAAAAAAGTTTTGAGGTTTAAAACCTTGATTTATGAAAATCAATATTTGAGTAAATGTGTTGTCAATTGTGCCCTTAGGGCTTAGAGTGTATGCCTTTCCTAATGCAGTCAAATTTGATAATAACTTGTTCAAAAAACTGAAAGAATTGTATAATAACATGGGTTTGGAAATACTGAAAACGTTAATAAAATGGAACAAAGAACAGATGGACGTTTTAAAAGATGATATCATCAAAATAGATAATGGGTTAAGGGAACATCCTATGATGCATTTTTATCAGTATATGTTTGACAATTTAAGTAACAAAGGTAATAAGTTGATAGCATTGTCATCAAGAAAAAGAAGAAATTACTGAGAGATTTGCAAGCATATCAACAAGAACAGGCATATATGGTTAATAAAAAAAAAGATATAATAATAATTTGAATGATAATAATGGAAATAAGAAGTTCATTATACAGACTTG
Organism: Protopterus annectens; assembly: GCF_019279795.1. Taxonomy (NCBI): domain Eukaryota; kingdom Metazoa; phylum Chordata; order Ceratodontiformes; family Protopteridae; genus Protopterus; species Protopterus annectens. The sequence goes on from NC_056736.1 coordinate 399,621,738, forward strand.
ATTCATTTTCTGTTTCAAATAACAAAAATAGTTTACAAGTTAATGACAATAATAGGGGTCAGGTGTCTAGTGTTTCAAGCGTGGAAAGTGAGGAAAATATTCCTTTTCCTACCCAAACCAGTGGCACAAGCAGTTCACCTCCAAATCAGGAAGCTTTTGTCATTGGGGGAAAGAAAAAAGGCAAGAACAAAGGGCGTTAGCCTACACACAAGAAATGTTTAATCTTAGTCATAGAAAATTTACAGATGTTGAAATTAGAGTGCTTAAGAAAGGGTTTTCTTTCTTGCCAGCAAGAAAAGCAAATACAACAGACACCATTTTAGATTTTAAACTATTTGTACGAAAGTTAAATCTGAAATATCTGTATCATGGTTTGCAAAATCATGAAGATGGACTTTTTAGAAAGAATAGAAATGTTAACCCTCCATTAGTTAACACTTTAAATATTTTTTCTAATTTATGTGAAAATGAGATATATAAGCTACGCAGTAGTGAAAAATCAGTTAAATACTTAGAAAATCTCACTAGGGAAGAAGACTTGGCTTTAAAACAGTTAGCATCATATAGTGACATTAGATATATGAAGGCAGACAAAGGACAAGGGCTTGTTATCATGGATAGTCAGGACTACAGTAGTGATATAAGGAGGTTATTAGCAGACAACAACAAATATTCCAAAGTGTCTAATGAATTTGTTAGGAAGAAATTTCAGGAATTAGACATTTTATTGGATTTGTTATAGCAACAATACATTTCCATTGATTATTTTGAATATTTGAATGTCGAACAACCCCAATTAGGGATGCTTTTTGGCATCCCTAAATTACACAAAGATATGGAGAATCTTCCATTTAGGCCCATTATGTCTGCCTCTTTCAATAAAACTTCAAAAATTTCTATATATTTGGATAAAATATTAAATCCTATAGTGCAAAGTATCTTCGAGATTCATGGATGTTTTTGGATGAACTTTGAAACTTTGAGTTTCAGGGAAATGAAACCTTGTTATGCACATTTGATGTTTGTTCCTTATATACAGCTATATATCAAAATGAAGGAATAGAGTTCATGAGGTTATATTTAAACAAAGTGGAATGCAACGAAGATATTTTGTACTTTGTCAGCTTATGGAATTGGTATTACATAATAATTTTTTCATGTTTGGAAAGGAAGTTTACCAACAGTTGAGTGGAGTAGCGATGGGAGCACATGTTGCTCCCGTCTTTGCCAATCTGGTCATGTGTTGGTGGGAAGTCACTTTTTTGGAGAAGATGGATTTATTTAAATATGTCAAATATTATAGGCGTTACATAGATGATTTGTTTTTTCTATGGGCTGGTAACAATGAACAGCTTGGTGAGTTTTTCCAAAACATTAATCAGACAGTGGCTTGGTTGCAATTCACTATAGGTGGCAAAGGTACAAAGGTTCAATTTATGGATGTGGAAATTGAGATGGATGTTGTTAATAGAACATTAGACGTAATAGTTTTAGAAAGAAAACCTTTACTAATAATTATTTACATTATGATAGTTTTCAGTCTAAGCACATGAAAGTCAATGTTTTTAAGGGACAAGCTATTAGACTGAGTAGAATGGTCAATGATGACCATAAATTTAAAGTAGAGTTAGATGTCCTCAAACAGTTATTCATTAATAGAGGATATAATAGTGATATTCTAGAAGAGGCATTTCAATATATTATACAACACAGGAATGATAACTACTTGCCTATACTGAAAACAGGGTTTCAACAAAATAAATTTAGTTAGGATGTAAATAAGAATGATGAGCTGAGGCATGCATTTCCAATACCTATGAGTATCGATAGGCCTGCAATTAGAAAAGTTATACAAGAGAATTGGAAAATTATCTTAGGTAATGAAGAATTAAGCAAGATTATTGGGATGCAACCAAACTTTATTGATAAAAAAAATAGAAATTTAAAAGAAATTTTGGAAAATGGACATAGAGATGAGAACCATAATAGAGTTGTCACACGTTTAGGGACATTTCCCTGTACAAATTGTAGACAATGTAGATTTATGATGGGTGTACAAAGTCATTATTTTAAACATAAAATATACTGTGATAGTTAAGGATAGATATGATTGCCAAAGTGAAGGATTAGTTTATTTAGTAGTATGTTCTAACTGTGAAAATTTCTATATTGGAAAAAACATTAGAAAGTTAAAGCACAGGGTTAGGGAACATTTATTGGCCATTAAGAAAAAAGATTTAAGTAATGCGCTAGCCAAACATTCAGTGATGTGTGAAAATTTTAAGAAGTTCACCTTTTTTGTAATAGAGAAGGTGAAAACAGATAAATTTGTAGGTTCATTTAATCATTTCTTGGAAAAAATTTAATTGAAATGGCAACTCTTTTTAAGAGCTGATGTAACGCCTGGCATTAATGATAAAGCTTCTGTCAAAAGTTATTTAAATTATGTTAATTTTTTATTTTTTTTTTGCTTGTTACAAAATGTAGTGTTTGTAAGTATTGCAAATGTAGTAATATTGAGAATATTATCACAAGTTTACATTTATACACATAGTTTTTTATTAGTAGTTATTGTGGTAAGGAAGTGACAGTACTGTTTGGCTGAGTGAATTTTATATTGACATGTCCTTTTAAGGATTAATACTAGTAGGAAATGATGTCGAAATAATTGTGGTATAAAAGGAAATGTTGTAAATTGTGAATTTTGTAATTCTGAAGATCTGTAATAAACGGGACGAAAGTGCTAAATTTATTCTGGCTCCAGTGTGTGGTTTGTTTTAGTAGTATTTAACGTTTCTGAGTTTTTAAAGTAAAACCCCTCCTCTTCTCAGCCAACAAAATTTCCCTTTTCCTGTCCCCTAGGTCTGCCATTGGTGAAGGCATCTTACTTCCACTTCTCTAGTAATAGTCTTCCCATTGTTTACTAAAGTCTCCATACATAACAAGACTACAGTGCAAACTATGTCCAACTCCATCTCTCATTTTATTGCTAATTCCCACACATTAGAACACCACTGCCTTACTTAAAAAAAAAAAAAAAAGAAGAGCATACACTGGCTCCCCATAGAACTAACCTTCTATTTGACACCCTACTCTATGGATTACTACGGCTCCATTCCATTGCCCCACTCTCAGCGAAACTTTGAGAAAACTTCAACTTACAACCTACACAGTCTTTTTCAAACAGTAACCTTCTTGTCCAATCTAATCCAGGAATTCCTCCCTCTTTCAGTCAGAGGAATGTCCACATTACCTGTCTTCACAAGGGAACTTATGGCCCGCCTTCATCTGCAAGATAATGCACCTCCTCCTACAAAGGCACATAACCTAATTTGGTCCATCTCTCCATCAGTGTACCTCCATATTCTCTACTGGTGTATATATGTTTACTCCATGAGGTTTAACTGACTGTTTACTTCACTTTCAAAGTAAAACCCACTTAGTACTAACTAAATTTTGTTTTTCTCTCTCTCTTCCAGAGCACCATGCTTATGTTTTCTTCTTTATTACTGTAAATATGTACTGTAAATAATTTAGTTTATGTATTGCTACTTCCACTTTAACTTGACAGCTTTGTTACCACATGTGAATTCATTCATCTGGGGCCATGCATGCAAATGGGTGTAATATCTAATGAGGGAATAGCTGCTATAGAAAAGAGCTGCAGATTTGTGAGGAAATAATGGACTGGTCCCTTTTAATAAGAAATACATGCCTGTAAGGCACTTGGTTTCAGATGAGTGCCTGTGTCTTTTTAAGGCTGGGCTAAGAGCAGTGTGGCAGAAGTCATTGCAGCAAGGATCCAGAAGTCTGTTGTTCACCTATAAAACCTAGTGGAAGTCCAAGTAATACAAATACTGATTGGTTGTTTCAAAGTAAAGTACTTTGGTGTTTGTTTTTATTAATGCTGATCTAAAACCCAAAGTTGTAGTTTGGGACTGTCAACACCTGTGTTTGTTGGCAACTGATTTAAACAGTGCCATTTGTGCAATCAAAAGACTGAGCTGTTTCGTATTTTTTTCACTTGTTGTGGTGTGTAATTTTTCGGTGCTTTTCTGTTATCGGGGCAACAGTTCTAACGTGCTAGCAGGCGCACACCTGCAATGATTGCACAGCTGCTGTTTCGATGACAGAAAAGTAGTTTGGGTTTGGGTTAATGGCGTTTTTGAATCTATAACTTCATATAGCTATTTAAGTCAACTAATGTGGTCATCATGCCTCTGTGAGTTATATTGTGCCCAGTCTTCAACGTTAATTTTTTTCAGGGGATTTGGGTGAGAGTGCAGAAACGCACTTCACTGACTGATCTAAAGTTTATCCAAACAAAACCCTCCTGGCATTAGCAAAACAAAAGGCGCGGTTTTCCTTTGTGGCCAGCAGAGGGGGCCTAACAGCATGCTCTGGCTGTTGGCTTCACTTAAAAGGCGATTTGCATGTCCCTCCAGTCATGCTGTCACTCAGTTCCACATTTGCAACCACGACAAGCCTCCTCACCCAGTTCCCCAACAGCAGAGCAATGAAACAGGGAAATGAATAAAAGCCAGAAGCCGACCAGTTCCTTGCCTCGTAATGGCCCTGCAATGTGCAAAGTTCATCTGTTAAGTGCAGACTTGCTCCTTTGTTTTAGTGCTGCCCTACAGGCCTGACTCCATCCTCACAGATGCCTTTAAACGCAAGGAGCTCTGTCGTTTAGTGACACAAGGAAGCTGAGCACAACAAACAGAAACACAAAATCAGAAATCAAAGTGGGTATAGTTTGATTTCAGGGAGGTAACTGGACAGTTTCAACACTATCGTTCAGCTGTCATCTAGTAGCGTAACACGTCTGTTAACCAGATGTGTGTAAAATTTAAAAGTAACCTCTATTTTTTAACTGTATTATTGAAACAAATATTTTTTTACAGATATGTGGTTAGCAGACATGTTAAGGAACTGGATTATAGCTGAACAATCGCATTGAAAGTGTTTCCCCGATAATGGAAAAGTACCAATTTTTCTTTATGACAAAGTCAAACTTATTTTTCTGTTTTGATAGTAAGACTAATACTTTTTCCATTGAACTGAGAAGTGTCTGTGGTCTAAGTATTACAACAGATGTAATGATTCTGTTTACTCTTTGTTTAGTTTGATTTCCTGTTGCTGTTCACATTATAGCATTTGAATTGTTTTTAATTTTACTGTTTTATTGTATGGAATAAAATGTGCAGTTAAAAGCCCAATCCTCATGTGGTACGTATGGTTATAAGCAGGATCTCCTGCTTTTAAACAAATTTATAGAATGTGTGTTAGACCCATTTTAAAAGTTTGCATGTTTTGAAGAGAAATGTGACAATGAGCTATGTCTCGGTGATATTAAAGTGAAAAAAAATTTGACGTAAAGTCTGAAAATGTATTAAGCACACTGAGACGGTGATATTAAAGTGAAAAAAAATTTGACGTAAAGTCTGAAAATGTATTAAGCACACTGAGACGAAGACCGTAACTCAATCTGTTGGCAAGAAATGTTGATTAATCATGCAGAATAACGAATTTAAACTAGGAACAGCTAAAGAATATACTATTTTGTAGAAGATATTTTTGAAGCATTTTGGGTTTGCAGGATACCTCTCAACCTCTTAGAGCAAGAAATCTGGACAAAGCCATATAGAAAAGTGGGACAAAGGCCCATAAAATATGGACAGTTTTTGAATATTGTTCTTACAAACTTAGAAAGTTGATAGAAAAACAGGCTTTGCATTAGCATGAATTTTCTGAAGGGTATGAAGTCTAAATCTCAAATGTCTGTCACTATTTTCTAAACTTAATCTTTAATGATTTGCCACTAATTTGCCAGAAAACCACAATTTTATGAAAAGCAGACCAAAAAGAAGAGGCATAAATCTGGACATTCTGCAAAAATCTGTACAGTTGAAAGGCATGCTTGCAGGTATTGAGTAGAGTGCTGTATTGCACATTAGCTTTGCCAGGTACCGTGAATGCATTAATATTTGGTCAAAAGCTACTCATCATATACAAATACATTGTGATGCAAGATGGACTTTTTAACGCCTAAAGATTTGAGATAATTCTATTATTTTCTCATTTGGTTTGTGAGAAGCTGGGAGTGGTAGCACAAATTCACAACTTGAAAGCAGAAAGTGCACATGTAACAACATTCAGTGAGTTTGTAGAGGTTAGTGAGTACTGTAAAGAGCCGTGGCAGAGGTACTCTGCATTACTAAACTGATTTATTTACCCACTTAGGAAATTTTATACAAATAAATCCCGATATTATGCTAGTGATGCATGTTGCTTAAAAAGGGGCCAAATTTAAACATCAAGCCAAACGGGAATTAAATGGAAAGGTAGAAATTGTTAAGAAGCAATCAGAACCCAGAACCAAAAGAATGAACACTGGGTGAATAATGCAATAGTTACTTTCGTGAAGCAAGACAAGGTCTGTGTTTGTGTTGAGTTACAAGCTCTGAATAAAGTGCTAATAAGAAAGATATGCATACCCATTGCCCAGAGCTAAAGTAGTGGAGTTAACAACGGCAAATGCCAAGTTCTTCTCATTAAATGCAAACCAGGCTTTCTGACAGACAAAAAAAACACCAACAGATGTCTTCCAAAGATCATTTGTGCAGGTAATTGATGGTTTGGAAGATGCTATAAATAAAATTGATCTGTTAGTGTGGAATCTGGTAAAAAGCATGGCTTAGATCCAGTTGTTGAATGATTTAGGACCTCATAATTTCATGTTAAATAACTGTAAAATAAGAGTAGCAGATTTACACAGGGGTCATATTCAAATATCAGGAGAGGTGAAGTTTATAACATAATATAGAGCAATTGTACAAATGTATGCTAAAGCTGGAAGACAAGCAGCTATTAAACAAATTTATAGGAATGATGCATTATCTTGCGAAGATTGTACTGAATATCTAAGTGCTAACTATGCCATTAGAGAAAGATGTATTGTACCAGGTGATGTAAACATTGACTGGAACTCCATCCATTCTCCCACCCCCACCCACCACATTAGCCTGTATAATGTCACCCAACTTGTAGATACTCCCACACGCATTGATAAGGCCACAAAAAGAGAATCTATACTTAATTGGATCCTCACAAATCAACCAAATACTGCCCATCAATGTGGTATCCTACCAAACTCTCTGAGCGACCACAGCCCCACTTTTATCCTCAAGCACAAACTTAAAATAAACTCTTCCTCCCTTCTACAAACCTGCTCTAACAAAAATGTTCCTAGAGACCACTTCATAAGAGCCTTGCAACATCGCAGCTGATCTCCCATCAAAACCCTTTCATTAGACAAAGCAGTTGATTACTTCATCTCCACATTCCTAAATATCCTCAACCAACTAGCCCTCTTAAAAGCTATAAGGATATGTAGCAAACTCCTCCCTTAGCTCCAGAAAACCACAAAAGCCCTACTTAGAGCCAGGGATAAAGCCTGGAAAACCTGACGCCACACCAGATCACCCACAGCTAGGGAATCTTGAGGCAATGTTACAACTGCCTCATGTACACAGACAACCCTCTCCTCCTCCCAACAAATTCCTACACATGTGAGAGATGCAACCATATAGCCAAACTGGAGGCTAAGCTCTCTCAACTCAGTACTGGCATAACCAGTCAGGAGGAGAAGGAAACCACACTCACTACAATTCCAGTCTCACATAGACCTACCACAACAGCAAACCAAACACATAATCACACAAAAACATACTCGGAGGCTCTAAATAAAGATCTGCGTAAGCAGCAGAGACCTCCAAAGCAGACACCCAAGCAACCGCTACCCCAAAACAAAACACGTGCAACACATATCTCACAAAGCCAGTGTGCGAACAGTCACAGCCCTTAAGACTAAACAACACACCTGATACACTTGTAATAGGTGACTCTATCGTCAGGCACACTGACGTCCCACTCATCAGGCTGAACAAGGAGAGGGTCACGGTGAGCAGCCTGTTGGGCACTAGGATCCGCCACATAACACAAGCACTCAGGTCACTCCAAGGCAAGTACAAATATGACTCAGTCATTGTCCATGCTGGTGTGAATGACCTGAGATGTACCTCCCTGGACTACATGAAAAGAGACATAAAGGAGCTCTCTGAGCATGTAGCCCAGGCCGGTATGACCCTGACCTTGAGTAGCATCTTAACCCTCACTAAGAATGATGCCAAAATATGAAGACAAGATGATCAATTTCAACAATTGGCTTAAGTACTGGTGTCACTCAAAGGGGATCCAATGCCTGTCAGCTTGGGATGATATGCTGGACAAGCCACGATGCTTCGTTAGGGATGGCTTGCACCTGTCACCTGGGCTGGATATTGGCAAAGGCTCTTGCTACCCCATAGTGCCTTTTTAGGCAAGGCTCAAAAGACAAACCCACCTCCATAGGTATCACAAGGGATAAGAAACTAAGAGTAATGCTACTCAGCAGAAGTCTAAACATAAGATGCCTTTTCGAAACTCTCCTTAGCATGGAGAACATCGATATCTGTGCAGTAACAGAAACCTGGTTCAGGGCTCCCGAGCACCCCAGCACTACCAGGTTATACCTCATACCAGCTTTTCGCCCCAAAACTTGGACCGAACCACAAAGGAGGGGAGTATCGATATTCATCAAAGACACCCACACCTCCAGGTTGGTGGCAAAGCACGAAGCATCAGAGACTATCCATGTGCAACTAACAGTAGGTAAAACTGCCTTCCAGTTTATAGCCTGCTACAGACCACCCTCCCAAACCCAGGAACCCCACTCGGCCTTTCTGAGAACACTGGAAAATATGAAGGTCTCTCCAAACACCATTATATTGGGCGACTTCAACTACCCAAACATAGACTGGGAGCATTACTCTAGCTCCAACACCCTAGCCCAAAGGTTCCTAGAATTTATAAACTCAAATGCTATGGAACAACTTGTTACCACTCCCAGAAGAGGGGAAAACATACTGGACCTGGTCATCACCAACATGGGGACTCTATGCTCCATACCATACCAGAAGTGTATCCCTCACTGGTAAGATCAGACCATAAACTAATCTCACTGGATATTCACATCCCGACCCCACCCCCTGCCCAGAAAACCACAGTGAAAAACTTCTCTAAAGCAAATTTCACACTCCTCAAAACCGAGGTGGAATCCTTCAAAGCCCCCGGGCCTGTGGAAAATACGGCCCAGACCGCAGAATCCTTTATAAATGCATTCTATGAACACCTTCAGGAATGCATGGATCATGCGATCCCAAATAAAACCAAGACCCAATCCTCCAAAAGCAGACGTCCTGTCTGGTGGACCCCAGCCATAAACAAACTATACAATAGAAGGAGGAAGCTACTAAATGATAGAGCAAAATCCCAAAAAGGGAAGGCATCACTGATCAGTATTAGCAAAAAACTACGGGCACTCATAAAATTGTCTAAGGCCAGCATCGAGAGAAAAATTGCACAGGACACTAAGGATAATCACAACGCTTTCTTTAGTTATGTTAGGAACCTGGGTGGTAATTCCCAGATATGCTCAGAATTAGTCCAAAATGACAAAAAATACACCGAACCCACAGATATTGCCAACATCATAGCTGACAGGTTCAGTGCAAACTTCTCCCCCCCCCTCCCCACCAAAAGGGCAAATATCTCTCCCAGCAGAGTGCTGCCCCCCTGACATCTCAGATGCTCAGGTAAGAGCCGCCCTCTCCAAAGCAAAAAACACAGCATCAATGGGACTAGACGGTGTCCCGGGCTGCGTCCTACATGAACTCCAAGAAGAGCTAAACCCAAACATAAAACTACTGTTCAATCTCAGCCTTACTACAGGATATGTGCCCAAAGAGTGGCGTACAGCAACAGTGGTCCCTCTCCATAAAGGTGGTGCCTCAACGGATCCTGGAAACTATCGCCCCATAAGCCTGACTAGCTTGGTCTGCAAAGCTATTGAAAGGATCATCATGGACCTCATAAATAAAGATATTGGGGACCTACAGACACTGGATCCTACCCAGTTCGGCTTTAAGGGCAGATCCTGCCTCTTAAACCTGGTTGATTTCTTTGAAACAGTCACCAAGGCCATTGACGAGGGGAAGGTGGTCCATACAGCCTACCTGGACCTCGCAAA